>NC_066343.1:61901901-62153557 GCF_022539315.1 Serinus canaria
GCTGCTCAAATCCTCTCTTCACAATCAGGTTTGTTTTACTATGGTTCTGACTGTGGAGAGACAGCAACCTCTCAGAGGTATATTTCCACTTGTTTGCTATGTGTTCAGGACTTCATGCAGCAATCTTGTGGCTTGCTCCTGTTAAGCCCAAGTTATATTGGCCTAAAGCATTCAGGGAACAGCCCAGAACACCAAACCTTCCAAAACTGCAGCTGCAGAAATATCTTGTAGTAAAACAAAGCTTTTGCAAACACCATTACAATTAGCTACTCTTAAATGCAGTAACAGCTTGACAATGTGCCTTCAATTAAATAAATATGAAGACTCAAGAAAAGTTACTGTACTGCTATGAGAAGATACCAACACCCAAGTGAGCAGTTCCAATCTCTTCAAAAGCCTCCCTGATGGTGGCAGCTGTGTGAGCATAAGGGTCTGCTAGACTGTAAGAATCAAACAGGTACTTCAAACCATCAAATGAGCAAAGAGTGTTCATTTAAAGAACATTACTGCCGTTAGAAGCATCAAGAGATTTGGGTTTAACTGCAGAAGAAAACTGAAACAGTTTGGTTTACACCAGAGAGTAAACATAATCTGACCAGATCCATACTCAGTTGAAATTATTATTGAGATATAAAATATCATAGAAACCCAGCTGGCTGGGTTCAAACAAAGTTGGCAATCTTCAAAGAATAAAGAACTCAAGTGAATTTCCCTTATTTTCTCTAGTTCAAATGTATAAATGCTTAAGAATTTTATATGAATATCAAGTTTAAATAAACCAAGTCAATTTGGGAAAAGAATATGTTCACCTTTTAGAAAAAGTTGTGATGGTGATTAGAAGCCACTGCCTTTTCTTAATGAAAGATGAACAGAGCCCTTATACTTTTGCTTCAAGGTCTTTTCCTGCTGTTCTCTATCTGTCATATACTTAATTTATTCTTAACTGAGGGTCTCAGGGATTAATGATCTCATTAAACAGTGCTTAGCAAAAAATAAGGGTCTGTAATATTGAAAAGGAGAACATCTTACAATGGTATGCATTATACGGCTCAGACACAACTCAGGAGCCTGATAAATAATAGTCAAACATTCTTAGGCTTCTGAAGACAAAGGTTTCATGTCCACAGAATTATCAGTATTTTCCAGAGTAACACTTGCAATTCTGGGGCTCATGATTTCTAGCTCAAATCTTGAAGAATCTCCTGTGTTTTTTCTTTCTGGAGAACATTCATTTCAGGTATTCCAAAAGCATATGAAAAACATGCCACAGAGGTACAAATTACTATCCTCTGTTTAACATCAACCACTGTTATTTTCAGGTGTATTCTCTTATTCTATTCCCCAAAAAAAGTCCTGGTATTTCAATGCTATATTCATACAAGTCAGTTTATTTTATTTATATTCTTTTACATTTAGAGTCCAGCTTTAAAAGCCAATTACTTGCCAGCTGCCTGCTTTAGAAAGAAAACACAGAATGATACAAATGAATTTGCTATTCAACAGAGCCAAGATGAATTGCTCATTAACTATGGGTCAACAGCATGAATACACTCAAAAACTTCTACAACTTATATTTATCTTCTGTGCAACAAAAACTTTCTTACTGAAAGGCAGAGATCTATCATCATCTATTGAGGTTGGGCTTGTGGCAAACCGAGTAGTTCCAGAAGAACTTACACGACTTCTTTATTATTGCTCCACCATCCAAATTATTTATAAGCAAAATTCAGTAGCTGCACCACCTGCACTGAGGCAGAGTGGTCTGTCCTCTCTCTGGACTGCACAGCAGGACAGGTGCTGGCAGCCCTGACAGCACGGGGAGGTGGCATTTGCATCAAGTACCAGAGGAGGCATCAAGAGCCACTCAGCTTCCATAGAAGCAGCCTACACAGAGTATTAAAGAGTTCTGCAGAATATTCCACAGGATTTTGATAGATATTCTGGGAAAAAAAATGGATCAATTTCAGGTATTTTTCCACTGCAAACTAATGCTGAATACAGCTCACACTTAATGCAGCCATCTTGTTTTAAGAAGCACCTAGCAAGTTCAAAATCTATCACAGGTTTTGGTTTGGTTTTATTTTTGTATTTAGGTGCTACTTATGCATATTCTAGTAGTGGTGGTAATTCATACATATACATAAAAGTAGTTAGACTGAAAACCTGGACCATTAGCGACAAGCCTTGATGTTTTTAGTCTGGCTAGTACGTTATTTTTAGTACAAGGTGGAACCCCACAACACTCTAGAGGAAGCTGTTTTGTATTTATGAGCTTTTGAATCCCATTAACTCTAGGCATTACTTGACACCACTGCCCAGTGACACAGTGGTGGCCATCAAAAGCTGAGGTGATGCAAGCACTAGGTGTTGTGATTTGAATACTTCACTGACTGCCAAAACCACAGGACAGCACCAAAGCATATACACACAATTCAAAGTGTCTTGATGTTAAATATGAGGTTCTGGGAAAACAGACCTTGCTAAGACTAAATTGTAACATTTAGAGATTAATTATGTTATTGAGAGAGATTTCCTAGTGTTTTGATACTGTCAGAAACCAATTATACAATATAATAAGCACAAGAAAAAGAAAAACCTTGTGTGATGTCTCTGTTGGAAAGCCATTAAAAACAGTGTTATGGGATTATGAAATTGAAACTAAAATGCTATTCTGTCTTTTGAAATTAGATCTTCACCCAGTCAAGGCTTTCCTCCTGTTAGAAATCCTTTGTCAATAGGCCCTAGCATGCATCAGGACATTCCTTTCTCATCACAGGAATTCACCATGGTTGCTGCTTTTTACTCAAAAACATTAGAGGAGTGTCCAGGTCTTCATCACCAGATTGCTGAAACCAAAATGACCTCAATATAAAAAGTCAGAAGAGGAGCAAAAGGACAAGTATCAGATGTCCCCACTTGGGCTGGGTGTCAAAATAAACACAGGAATGCTCCCAAGCACATTGCTCCTGAAAGAACAATTATCCCTTTCCCATGAAGCCTGGTTATCTCACCATGGTCCTTGGCAGATCCCCGGCACGTGTCAAGTCCCACAGTTGGAAACTGAAATTCTTCAGCGTGTTTTAAGGACAAAACATGTTAATAGCAAAGAGGTGGCCATTCTGGAGGTTCCATTCTGGTATGCTTAAAATACCAACCCACAGCTCCAAGGCAGCTGTTTCCACCTGCAGGGGACACCAATCTCAGAGAGATGCTGCAAGGCCATTTTTAAGGAGCTGTGTTCCAACACCAGGAATGCTACAACCATGCCTTGTCACATCCTGACCTTAGTCCAAACACCCCTGTGGTTCACCCAAAACATGTCATCCAAGGAGGCTCTCCTGCAGAAATAATAAAAGGATGAAAGACAGGTGCTGGTGTTCAGCAAAAGCACCTTTGGGAGTATTTCTGGCATGGAAGGATGCACAAGACAGTACCAGCTTGCCCTGTTTCACACCAGCACAATCCCATTGTGCTGTCAGGAGGGTATCCCAGTGAAGTGATGGACAACTGCTATGTGAAAGAGCCAAAAAATTTTTTTAACATCTTGAAAAGAAAGGCAAATATCTCTACTAGTTTTAAATACTGTCAATCACACCAGTTGTCAAGCCACTTGCAGCAGAGGGGCAGCCTTATTAATAAACAGACGCTATTAACAAAGACAAAAACTGTGGAGGTTCATAAGAGGGCATGGTGGGAATGGACAACAGAATATGCAGAATGCAAAATTCTGAGAAAAGAAATTTAAAATCCAAACCAAATCAACCAACCAAACAAACAAAACCCTCCCCAAAACCCCCCAAAACTCCAGGCCTTTTTAACAGCCTAAGCAATACCCCTAAGCTCAAAACTCTTTACCCCTAACAATACCCCTAAGCTCAAAACTCTTTACCATACTGTTGGATGTTCTAAAGAGCTACAAACCACTTAAAATTTTTCATTATATTTGAAGTATTTTTCTGTAAAGGACGGGATTTTTAACTAACTACATTTATCATTAACACAAATATATTATACACCAATATGTTAGGCTGTAATAAAAGCTGGGAAAGAAATGCTTAGTAATGGTTATTATTTGTACAGAGTAATAGTAAAATAAAAGTGTGTTGTTAATTTGTTTTGCTGGTTTTATGACTACATATGTCAGAACAAGACACCTATACTGTATTGATGTTTAATTGTTTATGGTCTGGCTGTGTCTTGAACTATTTTGTTGCACTCCTTGTGCCATAGAACATTTACAACTGCATCATCTCTCCACTGGTTGGAGCAGTCACTTGTAAAGCACCCAGTGAGCTGTAAATTATGAACCACTATGATCCCATGCCCATTTCAGATCCAGGACTGACAGATTCAGGGCGCAACTGCTCAGCCAAAATAACGTGAGATGCACAGAGTGAATAAGGGCATAAATTAGTCTCCAAGCTCAAAGCCTTAAAGGGACACATCAAAATCAGAACTCAGCTCTCCACAAAATGCTACTTAAGTTGCCCCAGCTGAAATACACTGCTAGATTTTAGCTATTTTTCTAATTTTATGTCGTGTATTTGTCTTCCTTGTTGGTGTAAAACTGTGACATTCATACTAAAACTTAGTCTAAAATGCAGTGAAAAGTTGAAAGCAAAAACCATCCAGCAATAAAAAGAGAATAATAATTATTTATTAACTAAACCTTAACTAAAAATCAACAAATAATTCTTTTTCATGCATTTTTTTATGGACTACTGTTTTTCAGGTCATTTGAAGCAAAGCTTACCTCCCACCAGGCATTTCTACATCAGTTAGTGCAAGTCATAAAATATTATAACTAAATCACTTTTGAAGTAAGAATACATAAAGGCAAAACAAATACAGCTATCCCTTCATAAACTGTTCACTTTGCAACCATTAAGTAATTCAGCACTTAGAATTTCACTACTGAAATGTCCACAAAGGGAGATAGAGAGGAGGAAAACATGATGCGACTGTCATCGTGTGATGAGCTATGTCAAGCATTATCCATTCTCTGATAATGGCAATCAAATCAAAACCTGTAAGGAAACACTAAAGTTGAGAAGGATGAAAGCACAGCTCCCATGCCTTCTGTAGACAGCAGCAGAGCTGGCCACAGTCTGTACCATGGGACAAGGGTTCAAAAGTTCATGTCTGAACAGTATGTGCAACTGTAAGGCAACAGAAACCCTGAGGACAGAGAGAAGAATGCCATCTCAGCCTTGTGACCAAACCTTCCTGCACAGGTAAATAAATAATAATTAGTTTATAAAAACTTCATGATACAGAGAGAGGGCAAATTCTATGTCTTTATTTTGGCCTTACGTGAACTGGACAGAAAATTAAATTTATTCAATATCCACTCCTGAGATCATAACCAAACCACAACATGCTTTACAAGTAAAAAGGCAGACAAGATTCTGAGACTTTGATATCACTAACTCTATCAAATAAGAAAAACAATTATCAGAAAACTGAGACCAAATTAATGTCTGGGGCTTTTGGTGTTTTTTTTTTTTCTTTGTTTGTTTTTTTAAACTAAACTGATTGCAGCAATCAATAAATAAGTTTCAAAGAGCTCTTTCAGTAAAGACCAGGCCTAGCCAGCAGGTATTACATTAACAGTCATTATCAATTAGGGCTCACTGGGCACAGTCATTATTTACAAAGCAAGAGTTCTGGGAATCCATTCATGTGCTAAAAGAACTTCTGTACTGCTCCAGAGTGATGTTAGCAAAGCTAAGTGCTGCTTCATTAAATGCAGTACACACACTTCTTAATGGAGAGCAACTTTAATTGTCAGAAGGAGTCGTCCATCTTTACCATCTAGTGTGGGATAAACACAATCATGTTAGGAATTTCAGGAACAAGGGAAAACATTGTCTATTTATTTTTTTTCCCCTTAGAAAAAGATATGAAAAGTAAACTAGACAAACATTCTTCAGAGCCACTAAACTCTTTCAGCCTTTAGCAGGCATAGACATAGAAATGGAAGGTTAAAAATTACAAAATATTTCACCTTCTGAGAGCTATCTCCTCAATTCCATTCAGGCAGACATTGATCACTCCAGTTTATAATGGAAATAGCCACACAAGGGAAAGAAAAGAAGACAAGTATTTCTGATGAGTCATTTTGTTATTTCTCAATAAATCCTTCTCCTCCCTTCTCTAAATGCCTCTTCCAGTAGATACAAACATCAGAAACAAATTTATTAAGTCATGTGTACTTTTGAAAAGGCTGCTCTTTTGATATTTTATGATTACAAAGCATGCAAGTTACACAAACACAGAAATATCACAGTAGCTGCATTTGACTTGAAGACACAAAGGGACTGTATTAGCTAATGATGCTGATGGTCAGCACAGCAACAAAACAAACCTCTGTTCTGGGTAATCAAGATTTGAAGAATTTAGGTTTGGGTGCAACAGTATGAGCCATAGATGACACGGATATAAACAGCAACATTCACGGCAAGGAGAGAAGGCTCAGGAATGCTGCTGGTATTTGCACTCAGACAATGAAACAAATATACAAATGAATATATCAGTTTCTTTTTGAGAGGAAAACATCTTAAGTAGTACAATTAAAAAGATTTTTTAAATCCTCCAATGCAATCAATTAAACATAATTGTCCCTCCTTTTAATTAAAGGCCACTTGTCACCACCCGGAAGTGACAAATAAATTGCAAAGGGCAAAAGAGTTCAGTGTTCATCTATCTCCCAATGATAAGTGGCATTAAGTGTCATTGAGATGGTTTAACTGTTGCTTAAAGAAAAAGTATGAAGAAAGAGAGCAGGATGTGTCTTCACTTTTAAAAGCAGCTTAATGGTGAAAAACGCCGAAATTCCTGTACTTTGGTAAAGTTTGGGTAACGTCCTATTAGCTGGGAGCACACTCTCCTCAGATAACAATTTAACTACATGAATTCCAGCAAGCAAACACAACTGTTGGTTATTTTATCATGGAAAGTATTTTTTTCATATTTTTAAACAAGTGTGTCTCAGTGCTATACACTACTTTTACTCCTGTCCTTTCCTTGCACTTGAAACAGCTTGTCCAACATTTCCATGATAAAATGCACCTTGTTGCTCCCCCTCAACACTTCCCAGACATGAAATGAGCCTGTTTCACAGAGATGCATGTGTTCTCATTCTGCACCAGTGATTTCTACACTTATGCTTAGAAATTGTACTGCAGAATAGGGACCTCAGTGGTGTCCACCTTGAGAAAGCAACTAAGACACAACACATAAATCTGTACATCAGTTTTCTCACAGGTTGAGAAAGAAGATGTAGGAAAATATGCTGTTTCTACTCTCTTTATTCTAAATAGCTGAGAAATTCATACACCAAAAATGGTGAACAGGATTTTATTAAGAAGTTACTTGACCTGCCAAGCTTACCACAGGCATTCAGTGTTGAAAATGCTAGCTTAAAGTTGTGCTTAAAAATGAGCTGTCTTATTTCTTCTGGGGCATCAGCCTTTAGGATTTACATTTGCAAAATCAGTGTATGCTACACTGAAAATTTAATTAAATTATTTAATTTAAGCCTCTGTAAAATTTAATTAAAAGCAAGAGAAAGGCATATTGCACTCTTAGCAAATCGAATGCTTTAGGCATTTTGCAGCACTAGGTGTAAGATCCAATCTCAAGCAAGGTGCTCAATGGACATGGAGGTAAATGGGGAGCAAACCAAACAGAATGAACCTTGTTACATGTATTCACCTCTTTTCAGCACCCAACCCCCTCCAAAAGTGACAGAATTAATAAATATACAGGATTAATGAGAAGAGGGGCTATAGCCCCCCATAAGGCATTTAAAATTACTGACTGCCACAATATTCAAGTGGACAGTGCCCTTTAAAAAAAAAAAATACTCTTTATTACAGTCAATTATCTTTAGCAGAAGCTCATATCCATAATCTCTCAAAAAGCCACCAGCCTCCCTAAGTAGTTGAGTGTAAATGGTAACACTGTACACAAAAACACTCTTCCCTCCTGCCTGGTTTGCAAATTTTTATTTAAATATAAATAGCATTAACTTTCTCCATGTGATTAATTTAGCAGGTTAAAAGGTTCCCAGGAATATACAGTACTCATTTAAGTGACCCAAGGTGAACAGTAATTATATCTGAGCTGTCACAGTGGAAATGAAATGCAAAGCAATTAATGCTCTAGAGGGAAAAAAAACATTATTCCTCAATGTGGAAGAGCCCCATCTTCAAAGCCTCTGTAAACCAGTCCTTACAACCCAGCACTGCCTCTTGTCCTACTTACCCTCTAAAGGGTGAAAACAACAATTAAAACATAAAATTATCCAGCATCTGGATTAAGAGCTGCTAAGGGGAGCTCACTTTTTGATACATGTGCAGTCATGGTCAGCCTCAAAGGCAAAAAGAAGGTGGGATGTCCAAGAGAAGGAGATAGGCTGGAGAACAAAGGGGGGTAATCTGTGCCCAGGACCAGTGGATGAAAGTCAGTAGGTGACCCCTGGCAAGTCTTACCTGCTGCAGCCTCTCCCAGATACCAACCCTTCCTCCCTGCCCAACAGTCAGAACTCCCAGCTGAACATCACACCCATGTGATACCTGCCCATCTCCATCTCTAGGGACACACCCCATCCATTCATTGTCTCTGGTAATGTGAATATTCCCATCCATGGTGCTAGAAAATCAGTAACTCGGAAAATGTCCGCTATGCATCCCACCAAGTGCTTTTACAGCAAGAGAGAACAATTACCCTCAGCACAATTTGGAAATTGTGCTCATGTTACGTTTTCCAGGAATAAGCCATCTGACAGAATAAACAAGAAAATGTGTAAAGGGATCCGACGGAATTTGAAAGGCAAAACTATTCTGTGTGAGAGCAACAGCCCTATGTACCCAAAAATCAACAACCAGATTCCAAGTATTTTGGAATATGAACTCAGTATTTCTTTTGTTATCAAAGTTTACAAACCTGAGTTGATGCCAAAGAGAAAGGGAACATTCTCATTTTGCAATAGACCTCAGGGAGAGTGAAAGCCTTCATGAGGGCTCTCCCTGTAGCTGAAGACAAGCAGCCTACCAGCTTAGGAGCTGTGTTTGCAAAGTTTTGTAAGCAGCAGTTAGGGAAGCTGCTTACAAAGGGAAGCTGTACTGTCAGATGCTTGGCTTGGCTACTGCAGTTACCACCTTAGTCCATGAAGAAAGGAGAGCCAAGACCTTTACACACCAAAAACCAAACAGGACTTTGGTGTTGGCTCTGACAAAGAGCAGCAGGGCATCAATGTCATGCTAATACGGCATGGGACTTGTCCAAGATTCACAGCAAATCCTGTCATGCCCACACCTAACCTGGAAATAAAGGTGGATGTTTTGTATTTCACTAAAGCAAATTTCAGCCGGAAGTTTCTTCTTACACATATATTCTAGGGCAGCATCTGAAGGGAAAAAAAGAAAAAAAGAAAAAAACGCACAGAAAAAAAACAAACAAAAACCTGATTGCATCAAGGGATTTCTCATGATTCAATAAATATTTCTTATTGCTGTATTAAAAGATTTAATGTGTCATATGGTACCAGTGACCAATGTAATGTAAAGAGTTACAGGCTAGGCAGCAGTTTTGCGAGGAGAAGAAGGGAAAAAACCAAACCAGTGGAAATCAAAGGGGAAAAAAATTGATGAGAAAATGCCATTGTCTCACAGGCACCTGGAATTCTGTAACACATTAATCACATAAATGGGAGCAGCACATTTTAGAGGGTTTCTTCTTTCCAATACTGCTGCCAAGTGAAAGACTCTGCCAAAGAGGGCAATGAAGATTAGATGTTCAGAAAACCTGATCTGTGGAGAAAGCCTTAGAGAGTGAGTTTGTTCACAGAGGAGATGCAAGACTTGTGAGAGAGCAAGGAAAAGGGAGGCAAGCCCATAGCTCTGCAGCCTGGAAACCACATTCTTGGAGGTAAAGCAGTTCTTTTCCATCTAGGTAATAAAAGCAAAATGACCCTGTAGCAGACCCTGTGGAGCTCACTCGAAGGTGCTGAGGGGCTCTGCTGACCCAACCACACGAGAGGAGACCGCTCCCTATGCATGCTGCACACTCTCCAAAGGACAGAGGTGCATCCACTCACCAGAGCGAGCACCAGAGGTGCCCACCAGGCACCAGCAGCAGCATTATGTCCACCACAATCCTTGCCCAAGAGTAGTGTCTTGCATAATCAATACCTTGCATCAGTAACTAATCATTTAACAAAATTCTGCCTTTTTCAAGGCATTTCAATATTTTCACGAGCCCTTTAAAAATACTTACTTCTCTATTAAAAAAAACCTGACAGCAGTTACCCTGGAAGCAAAAAAACAGTTTAGTAACAGACCCTTCTGGTGACATGAAAAAAATTCAGTTGGCTTCATTCATACTGGTGCATAATTCTACAGGAGAACTGAAATTTTCATCTCTAGCAAATTTATATCCTTTAATACAATACAAAATGTTTTTTTTATTTGTATGAATGCACTTGAAATTATTTGAACTTATTTGGACTTATTTGAAATTATTATTGTTTAGCTGTTTTTTAACTCATTAAAATAATTCTTCAGACTGAAAAAGTTTTTATTTTAAAGGTGTTTATCCAGTCCAGCATTTATGAGTTATACAGTCATAACTACTTCTGAGAGATGAAACTATTACTGTAATTCAAGCCAAAAATTGGAACTGGCTCGACTTCTTGAAAACCTTTATTTTTCCAGAAAAATTATTACTTATTTCATCCAGTCAGAGGCAAGCTTATAGTGAAAAGTTTATACACATCATTGCACAGAAGAGACTAATTATCTTGACTGTAAGTTAAAGATTCCAGGATTCCTGTACTGTCATATTTCATCAAGCTTTATTCAAAACTCCTTTAAAACCTCAGATTTCAGGAAAATATTTTCCTACGGCTATTTTAGCAAGGTACAAAGAGGCAACTAATATGGGGAATCATTAGATTAGGAATACAGGAAAAAGCACAAGTATTCACCATGCAGTACAGCCACAGGTGACTATATTTGTACTGTTCAGCACCATAAATTATCCTGCTATTCCTGAATGCTGGCAGTTCTCCAGGGCAGGTATCTACATACTTGTTTAGCATAGCTAACTGAATTTCAAACTATGGCTGCGGCACTGTTTAAGCAATAAATTATTGGCACCCAAGGCAAGAGTCTTTGCTCCTGTTTATCACAGCAGGCAGCACATTACCAGTCAAATTCAGCAGATGCCACTGAAAAGCAGGCTCTAAACTGAGGTGGCTGAGGTGGCCTTGCACTTCTCATAGTCTGTTGAGTCTTTACAGAAGGCAAACAACAATTCAGGTATCTGGTGGAGACACTTAAAACTACATCATGTGAGTATTCTTCAGCAACTTTAACAAACTTTGGAGACCACCCACACAGACAAGCTACCCTTAGGCCACCTGTCCCATGTGCTGGCTGGTACGTAGGGCTGGCAAAATGCAGCTTTGTGCATAGCCAAAACCAACTTTGCTGTGGGCTGCTCCAAGAAGCATTTGGCTAGCCTTCTTGGTGACAAGGCAGGCTCCTGCCACAGGCTCCCATCTCTCCTGGAAGCAGGCAGCTGCGGGACAAGTTGCATCAGCCCAGTGAAAACAGCTTCCAATTAGGGCTGCAGCTCATGCAGCCTACACTACAGCTCCCATGGCAGAGAGATGAGAGCCAGCCCAAATAATCAGTCTGGGCTTAAATTTGCAGCCGTAGCCTTTGAATGTAATTTCACATCTGAATCTATTATAAGCAGCCCGTGTATTGACACACGCCCCACAAAGCTGCATGACTCTTCATTTCAGGGACTCTGAAGATTTACATTCTGTATGAGGAAGAACAGCTATTTTAGGAGATAACAGGCTTCCAATACTCCAGCACATTTCTAGAGTAGTCAAGCTGTCAAGTGACTGTCAAGAAAGAACAAAATCTAAAGCAAAGGAAATGCTGGCTGGGAAACTTTTCTTCATTGGTGCAGTTTCTATTTACCACTAACTTCAGGGGAGTTATTGTAGCTCATTAGGTAGCCTGGATTTATGAAAATAATTTCTAAATAAGCTTGATAGCCCAATGTGAATTTTCTGAAACTATCTGAAGGGTCAGAACTACAAATCTGCTTCTCTGTACACAATTACGAATTTGTGCATAGAAAAATCTGATATGCAATCTCAGTGTTTTCCTTCAGTAAAACATGCCACAGTACTCAGAATACCTGCAGGGAAAAATCACATACTTGCATTCTTTGAAAATAACTACATGCTTGATGATTAATTTCCAATGAAATGTGATAGTCTTACTTTTTCAAGACAAAATTCTTACTGATAGTAAGAGACAAAGCAAGTTATTCTTTCACAAAGATGTCTACACATTTCCTTCTCCCAATAGTTTTCTACCTCACAGAATGATAGAATGGTTTGGGCTGCAAGAAACCTTAAAGGTCATCTAGTTCCAACCCCACTGCCATAGGCAGGGATGCCTTTCACTGGATCAGGTTTCTCAAAGCCCTATCCAACCCAGTCTTGAATATCTTCAGAGATGGGGCATCCACCACCTCCCCAGGCAACTTATTTCAGTGCCTCAACACATACACAATAACTAATTTCTTCCAAATATCTAATCAAAATTCATTCTCTTTCATTTTAAAGATATTCTCCCTTGCCCTATCTCTGCCTGCCCTTTTAAAAAGTCCCTCTCTGGCTTTCTTGTAGAAGCCTCTCTTTTTTTTCTTTTTCTTTTTTTTCTTTTTTTTCTTTTTTTTTTTTTTTTTTTTTTTTTTTTTGCTAGCCAAGCTTAAAAAAAAATCAAATGCATTTTCCTGTCTACAAAACACCCAGGAACGTGCCAGAAAGTAATTAGGAATGACAAGCATATAATGACATACAAGCTGCAAGTATTCCGTTTTCAGTCTGGAAAATAAAACACTTAACGGATATGGAATGCTTTTGCTCCAGCTCTTTTATGCATAGCTGGCATGACTGATCTGAAAAATAAGAGAACATGTGCCAGTCTACTTTTCAGACAGAGTTCAAACAGAGAAATTTAAACAGAGGGAAAAAAATCAGACTAACCATGGCAGGTGACTGAATTAACTTTGCAGAGCAACAACGACTGTATCTGAGGGCCTGCAGTAAGTCTCCACAAAGAGACTGCCTTGTGCTTGAAGCATGCCAGATTCCTATTTTTGCTAAAGAGCAAATTTTTAGCCATTCTGAGACTGGTGAAGAAGTGCTTGTTTCCTGCAGATAAGTCATCCCGTGGCAGAGACAAGAGTTACAAACTAAGATTACCTTAGATGATACCAACTAGTGAAGTTTTAGTTTTTCTGGAGTTAGGAAAATAACTTCTAAATAAGTTTGATACCCCAATGTGAATTTCTGAAACTATGCTGAATTTTGAACAAATGCTTAGAGATCTAGTACAGTATGGAAAACTTCAAAATCAGCAGATTTGCTAGTGAGCAACAGGACAGACTGACACCTTGACTAGAAACTTTCCCTTAAATCTCAATAGAACCAGAGCTCCTCAGGCTCTGCTTGCTGATGAACAATGGAGGAATGTTTTATGATGAAAAAAGTTGGTTTTTTTTGTTATGCAACTTAACAGCAATAGGTTATCAAAGACGTATCTGTCCCAAATAACGCTGGCACTGTATTTCAACTACGTAGCAAAATAGCTGTGCAGCATATTATTGTCCTGTGCCTCATGGGACAGGCTTGCTGCCAACTGGGTCATACCATATTCAACAAACCAGACTCCAGAAAGGATGCTAGATTCCTCCCAGCAGCACCTATCCTTGAAGCAATCAAATATACTTAGTGAGTATAGTGATGGATTTTCACTTTATTAACAAACTGTGCAAAGGGGTTTGATCAGCAGATAACTTTATACTCAGCCGGGAATCTTTAATTCCTGTAAACCTTTCAGCCCATGCTACTGCCAAAAAGAACAGCTGGAAGAGGAACAGTCTGTTTGTAGGCTCCCTGGACTTGGGTTGGATACACTATCCATTAAACACAATCAACACCAGGCTTATTACAACTTCCAAGTAGTTTCTGCATAAAAACTAAGAGCACAATACATTCAAAACTACACCAAAACACACAAGTATTCCCCTCTTCCAAAAGGAAGAAAAAAAAAAAGTATGAGGTTCTGTTCTGGTTTGGAAAGCAGTGCCATGAGCAGAGGCTTCGAAGGCTCACATCTGGCTGAGGTCTTTCTGAGCTCACTGCAGAGCCTCCCATGCACTCATGGACAGGGTTATGGCTCCTTTCCTAGCCACAAGCTCCATATCGCTTCCAGGAGCTACTGCTTGGGAAATACAAACCAAATCTTTCACTCTGATCCCACAATCTGTGCTCCAATCCTTTTTTCACAGCTACACTGAAATCTCAAATAGAATTTGCTGTATGCATTCCCACAGCTAACAGGATAATGGTGAGAAATACTTCCTCATAAATATAACTTCTACCTGCTGGTGTGTCATTCAAACTGTAGAACAGTTCACAGAGTATTAATAATCCCCTAAAACAACTGGACTGATAATTGCCTTTGAGCATTTCAGAAAACTAATTCCCACCACAGTGGTTGCTGTTCTCTTTCACTCAGCATGAGCATCTGGCAACAAGTGATTTCACTGAGTAATCTTGGCAAAACTTGGAGACATTGTTTTGAATTTCCTTCACAACTTCTCAATGCCCAACTGTACTAATAGCCAAAGAGAAGCTACTCTTGTGGGTCTATCCTGACCCCAAGATAAATATATCTAATGGTCCACATGGCTCTTTTTTACCATTTCAACATTTGCTTAAATTGCTAACAATTAAATGACCATGCTCTACACAGTGATTTGCTGGTAATCAAGGCAAGAGCAGCCAGTACTTAACACACATGAATACATCTTTTGAGCCAAACAATGTCAAGAAGTACTAACATTAGATAAAATGCACCTAAAATCTGTAAAATTATCTGCAGATAGTTCCCTAGAGCCTTATGTCATTTCTCAGAAAGGACTTACAATGACAGTTTTGAAAGCATAATTTCTCACCCATCCCACACACCACAAGTCTGCAAAGAAAAAGTCAAAGGAATATGAGCACTTGTTTTGACTTTTTCAAATGACAAAACAATATAACGAATGGCATTAGCTCTTTCCTGTAGTAACTGACAAGACAAAGACAAAGAAAGGAATGGTAAGAGCAGTAGGAATCAAAAATCAATGCAAAAAGCCAGGGCTGCCGATAAGCAACTATTTATAATGTAGAACACACAAAAGGTCAGTGCTGTTGAGGCAGAAGTACATATCCTTCATCCTTGACCTACATTGTTAGAATTACTTGATGTCTCAGTCCCTTCATGTGTCCCAGAAAATTTACACAAGGTAAAGTGTAGATATTAGCCTGTCCTTTTGGTAGTCCTTCTTGTAATTCTTCTAATGCCCAAATTCCTCCCGTACTGTTTGTGTGACTATGGCACCAGCACAAATGACTACCGGTCACTTGTGTATGAACTGCACCAATGGAGCAAAACATAGATTGACATTCCTCTTTCCCCAGAAAATACCTAATTTCAATTCAGTAATTGCCTTAATGAATACAGTTGTTTGTTCAGCCTTCCTGCTCTTCTCTATTAGCAAGTTTCCACCTCCAATGGTGCTACACTTCTACTGGCTTTTGCAGCTCTGCCCCCCTCTCAGGGATGGACACACAACCCATAGGCTAAATCATCATCTGCTTCTCTGGTATTAGAGATCACTGATTGATGAGTTCATATACATTAGCCCATACTCAGAGAGACTCCAATTTCTACTCAGCAGAAGCAAAGAGAGAGGGGCTGGTGAGGAACAGAGGATGGCAGCTGTTTTCACAGGCTGCTGGATGCTCAGCTGAAGCCACAGCTGCCATCTCTGCCTGAGCATATCCAGCACTTTCCCCAAGCTGGTTTCAGCCTGTGTTGAAAGGCTCCACAAGACAAGCCTGTAAACAAGCGCAATGCTTCTAACCAGGTATTTTAATAACATTTTGCAAGAGTACCTATCTGTATTCTTAGGATAGGGAGTGATCAGAGCATCTGGAAAATACCAATCTACTGGGATATGAAGCAACAATGCAAAGTCCCAAGAAGAAAGAGCTGTATGACCTTCAGGTCCCAAAGCCACAGCTGAGGCTGTTGCTCTGTGGTACTGCTCAATCTTAATAGGAATGAATGAACTGCTCTCATTTTCAAGATATTTGGTCAGAGCAGGTGTCTGAGATGTATAAAGGGGAAAGGATAATTCTTCTCTTACCCAGAAAGCCACAGTTCTGCTTCTTATAAATGGGATTATGTATACTAACAGTTCACACAAACAGTCACAGACTTTTGCAAGATCAGGTTCCCTGGCAGGAACCTTTTAGAAGTTTAAAAACTCCCAGCAAAAAGTAACTGGTGAGAGATAGCTCTTCTGTTTCAGCCCTAACAAACTGTGCCAGACCTTTTTTACTGACAGCTTACATTTTGTTTTCACCGTCCAGCATTAGTAAATGAAACACAAACTGCAATACAAACAACCAGTATGTGTACCAACCACTCACATATAAAATGAGTGAATGGTATCATCTATTTGATGCAAAAATATAATCTTTCTATTCCCTCTATTTTTACATGCTGTTGCACTGACAGGCTGCTAAAAAATACTGCAACTAGTATGCCATTTGGAAAGCATAGCAATGAAAGCCACTGACAAAATCAGTCCTACACTAACAAAAATATTTCTACTCCTAGCATAGTTCTATCCATAAAACACTATAATCTTTACAAAAAATTTTTGAAAGTTTTAAATCAGTAGGAAAATACACTTCTAGGTGCAATTCAAATTACATTTGAATTTTTTAATAATGTTGAGGAAGCTGGGTTTTTTACTGTGTTTTAGTCCAGCCACCTGAAACATCCTTAAACAAATCATTACTCTTGGTCTTAAGCATGTTATTTTGATTACTGGCCACATAATGTTCAGTTATGTGTTCACATAAATGTCCACTTAAGACAGTGGAAACCAAATGCTTCAGAGCCTATAACTTTAGTCTTTCCAACAACCATTAGTTCTCCAGGCTTTCATTTCTAGTCTTCCTACTTGCACATATTCCATTTCGTTCCACAAATTATCCAGAATCTGCATACAGTCTTTGGCTCTTGATCCTTCAACCTCTTCTCCTTTTCTGCATGATTTAGCAAACTGAAACACTAAACACATTCTAACACTGTGAAAAACTTCTTCCCTCTTCTAATTGAAGATCTCCTGTGATTAACTTGGCTACCCGTTTCCTTGGGTTTGAAATAACATTCAAACAATAAGCCAAAATTATTTTTAAAAAACTGCAACTGCCACCTCAGCAAAGAAAACAGGAGCATGACTACAGAAGGTTCTACATGAAGATTCCCATTATATCATTCAATGTCAATGTGAACAACTAGTCAGGAGTCTCTCCTCCTAAATCCCATGTTTTTTCCTTTCAATTGATGGATTTTTTATTCACAGTGGCTCCACAAAGCTCCCTTGGGCTTTTATGGAGAGAGCTCTTCATCTTCACCTGCAGTAGTAGAACAGGAGAGGAAAAAGGACCTGCAATGGTTTTCACAATATACCTCATAACCTTAATAAAAGATTAACTTTTTGTATTTGAAAAAAAGGCAATAGAGCAGGCCACAACAAACACATGGGTACAACAGTAAACAACATTACTTTTCACATGATGGCATTAAGTGCACTCATCTATCCCAGTAGCAGGATCAAAGATACAAAGGGCCAAATGTATTGCTTAATTCCTCTGTATGCTGGATACAGGTCTTATACCATTATACACCATAAGCCTGAAAAATCCTAGATCATAGAAATATTAAGGGTTGGAATTCACTGTAATGATTATCCAGCCCCAATCTCCCCTGTCATGCACAGGGACACTTCCCACTCGACTAGGCTGCTCAAGGCTTTGTCCAACCTCGCCATAAACACTTCCAGGCCTGGGGCATCCACAGCTTCCCTGGACAACTTCTTTCACCACACTCATAGTAAAGAATTCATTCCTTATATCTAACCTAAATTTCCCCTCTTTCAGTGTGTACCCATCACACCTTGCCTGTCACTACAGCCCCTGATGAAGAGTCCCTCTGCAGCTTCCCTGCAGCCCTCCTCAGATACTGGCAGGTTGCCCTGAGGTCTCCCCACAACCTTCTCTTCTCCAGGCTGAGCAGCCCCAACTTTCTCAGCCTGTCTTTTTAGGGAAGCAGCTCTGGCCCTCTTATCAGCTGTGTGGCTTCCTCTGGGCTTACTCCAGCAGTTCCATGTCCCTCTAAAATTGGAGACACCAGGGCTCCACACAGTGCTCCTGGTGGGGTCTCACAGGAGGAAAACAGAGGGGCAGAATCCCCTCCCTTGACCTGCTGGCCACGCTCCTTTGGATGCAGCTCAGAATTCCCTTGGCTTTCTGGGCTGGGAGCAGTCACTGCTGGCTCATGATGAGTTTTTCATCAGCCACCACCCCCAAGTCTCTCCCCACAGGGCTGCTCCCAATCACTTCTCTGCCCAGCCTGTGGGTGTGCCTGGGATTGCCCCAAGGCAGGTGCAGGACCTTGCACTTGGCCTTGCTGAGCTCCCTGAGGTTTGCATGGTCCCACCTCTCAAGCCTGTCCAGGTCCCTGTGGATGCCATCCCTTCCCTGCCCTGTGTCGACTGCCCCACTCAGCTCAGTGTCACCAGCAAACTTGGTGAGACTGCCCTGGATCCCACTGTCCACATCCCTGACAAAGGTGTGGAACAGCATTGGCCCCAGGACCGACCCTGAGGGACACCACTCCTCACTGGTCTCCATGTGGACAAGGAGCTGTTGTGGCCATCCAGCCAGCTCTTTGTTCATCAAGTGGGTGATCCATCAATCCATGCCTCTCCAATTTACAGACAAGGATGGCCTGCAGGACAGTGTCCAAGAGCATAAGCCCATGTAGACAATATCAGTTGCTCTGCCCCTGTCCAGCAAACCTGTAGCTCCATCACAGAAGGTCACCAAATTTGTCAGGCAAGACTTCCCCTTTGTATAAAGCCATTCCAGCTTTACAATGATGTAAAAAGCAAATATTCTTGTTCCTCTCGCTTTGATGCAAGTTAGCCACACCCCTCACACCACTTAAAGAGGTGGATGCCATGCTTCCTTACTGTCAGCTCCAGCACCTCTGTGGTCAGCTAGAGCCCTGAGAACCATCAAGCAGAACCCACTGTAGTCAACCCACTTGTGTGTGCCTTGCGGTGGATGAAATTACATGCCACCAAAAAAATCTGGCTGTAGTACAACCAAAGAAATGAATTTTCTCAAAGCTATCCATTATTTCAAGGAAATTAGCTGTTCACACAAAATACTTACCTAAGAACCAGAGGCACAGGCTTCTTAACAACAGGGGCTTCTTTTTCTGACATGTTTTCTCAACTGATATGGCCATCATAATTAAAGTACCTCAGAGCTCGAAGATACCAGAGCTCATCATGCAGTTCCACAAAAATAGCCTTTCTCACAGGGAAGTGGAGGGCCGTTTCTCCCCCTCTGAGGCTGCAGTCCCTCCGTGCTGTACACACTGTCCTGCACAGCAGAACTGGCTGGTGTACAGCCGGCCAGCCTGACCGGATCACGTAACAAGCACCTCTCCTGTGCAGTGTTTGTTAGCAACTCCCAGCATGAGCAGACCCAGAGGCACACTGCCGCTCTCCAAAGGTCAGAAATCACAGCTGAAAAGTGTAAAGCACTGTCTCACACACTCTTTCTGATCCTACCACAAAAACATTGCAGCTGTAAGATAAGCTCATTCACACATGCTGGACCAGTAGGCTGGCACTATTTGCAACAAGCACCAGCCCGCAACATTTCAGCTGCATGTCTTGCAGTTATATATGTGTGCCTCAGCCAAAACCTGCAAACAGATTATAGAAAAAGAGTAGGATTTCCCACTGTACCCTGCAAATCATTCCTTCAGGGGGCTCAATGCATCTATTTTATACCCTAACCCAGCCAAGACTCAGCCTACAAGACCAAAGCCCCAGCAAAAGCGCAGCTCACCAAGCTTGATCTATGTGTCCTATGAAAGAGATGGCTGGGTAGAGTTCTGACCATGTTGTATTCTATTCTGTTTATTTAACATCAGACAGTCCTCTGTCTGACTGTGAACTGCCACAGTCATTATGAAAGCTATGGTTTTCTTAGAGGTTTCTTTTTAAGTAAAAGTTCCTCAGTGCTCCCCTGATATACTCTAACAGGCTCAGAGATAAAATGCAATCAAAACCCGAAGATACAGCAGCTTTTAATTGCTCTTCTCTCAGTCCTTGCATCAGATCTTCCTTATTCTTGGCAGAACAGGTAAAGTTTGGTCCCAAACCAAACCACAACCAGTCTTCTTCAACACATGCAAAGCAAGGGATAAGAACCAGCATCTAGAAGGAATCCTGCTTTGTTTTCACTCACTTTCTATAGCATCACATAAAGCCATTAGCAATGCCACAAACCATCAAAACACCAAACAGTTAATGCTGTTCTGGATGAAAACAGTAAACAAGGCATTGCTAAGAACAATTATAAAGAAGCTTATAACATGGCTCTCAAGCAAACACAGATTAATAAGTATTCCATAAAAAATTTAAACAATACTTGCAGTCATGCAATAGAGCCCAACTCATTCTCTAGATAGCACTAACATAACACATGTATGAAAAAAATGAAACATAAAACATAGCAGGGATCAGTCTGCTTGCTGCAGCTGGGAAACAAGCACATAAGGCAGAAACTGACTGCAGGCTCATCTAACTGAGACACCTGGAACAAAATGTGATGGTTCTTTCAGTCTGTTTCTTCTCTCCTACAAGGTGTACTTAATGGTCAGACTATCACTAAACTGCAACAGGCACAAAGGGGGTTGTTTGGCTATACCAATAAGATTGTAGAGATACACTGTGTATGGATTAAAACCCAAAACCTTTGCATATTGGTCAAGCACAAAGATATCTGTTCACAGGACTAACACAGTTACAGTTTCTACAAACCATAAACTCATCCTACAGATTTACTGCAATATGGAGCTTTACTGACCCTGTTTTCTCTTGAGGCAGTAAAAATTCAAATTCTATGTAAATGCTTGAATGCTGTAACATTATAGTTGTTATTAATAACATCTTTCCAGCTTTCCCTCAGAGCTGTTGTCTGTTAACTACTGACTTTTTTTGTATAAAATTACTGTTGTGCATCCAAAAGAATATTTCATGTTTGGACTGACCAATTACAGAGTTTGAAGACCATAATGGATTTGTGACAGTATTTATCAGCTTTTGAAGTTCTAAATATTATCTTCATTTCTGTTAATGCCCTATTTAAATGCAACTGATTATTTGTTTTTATGTTTTCATGTATCACCTTTGTTCTAGAATTACAAGCAATAAGCTTGTTAAGTGATCAGAGACAGCTATCTGCTGCCTTAATGAGCACAAAGCCAGCAAAGCATCTTTGCTTTGCACATTCTGAGTTCAGTTTCACACACTTGGAACCCATCCTCAGTAGTCACTCCGTGCCTGATGCAGAGACCAAGCAGGTCTAGCGCTGTAATACACTAATGCTCTGAGTCTCACTAAATAGCTACAGACAAGGAGAAATGGGGAAGAATAAATCATTCCACACCAACAGAATGGGTGCTGTGTTTATTCTCTTAATGCACAGAGGTTAAAATTTTCTGCTACATTTACCAGAGTTTCATATCCTCTCACCAGCAGCCACAGTGCAGAGGTTTTTGTCTCTCCAGGGTTCTCCATGCAGCCCTGTATCACCTTCCCCCACAGGACCATGATCCCACAGAGTGGATCCCTTCCACAAAATCCAACCACCAGCATGGGCACAGTAGGACAAAAGACTGTGTTGCAGACTGTGACACTACAAGCAGGAGTACTTTTGTAACTCCAATTTATAAAACTGAACATGATTTAGTAGGTATGGGGGTTGGCATAGCAGTCTGGCTCTCTTGGCAAGTCAAAAGATAAACATAAATGGTTTAAATTAGCATGGTAAGTATGAATAGCGTGGCAGATGGAGTTTTAAAACTCAGAAATGCTTGATTTGTCGTGTAGTCCTCCAGATATTGAATACATGGCAACAGACTGAGGCCATATTACATCTAAAAAGTTACTCTAACCCAGCTGTCTGTGCTCATGCATCCACCACCAATTGTGTCTTCCAGCAGTTATTCCATCAGTAAGAGTGATCTTCAGTCTCTTTTACATCTGCATAACACTGCATGTCTTTAATGCCCAGCAAATAGCAAGACACATTATATTGTTCAAGTGAAACATTAAGTGCCACCCTGTTACAAGCCATCCTGCTACTGTGAAAGTATTTCTGAATTTTATACTAACTTATTAATAATGAAGAAATAACTAATTTTAGTGATTAAGGTATTTTCAATAGAATACATGCTTTCTAAAGGTCAATAAAATATGTGTTAAAATGTATTTTCAATTCAAAATCTCCAGTACACGTGATATTGACAACATTCATCTCTGTCAGAAAACAGCCTTTACAATTTTCTGGAAAAAATTGTTTCTCATACACTGAAAACCAGCTCTTTGGTAAGAGGACGCTTGTTCCATCTCTCATGAACTAGAATAATGTGTAAACAAACACCCACCTCATACAAAGATTTAAACTAGGATTCATATATGGTAAAGGAAGATTTCCCTAGTGATAAACAGTTTGAGCACAAAGTGTTCCTTCAAGTCCTGACATAAATCTGTTCCTGCCAAGCTAGTATCTCATTGCATCAGCCTTTTGCCTTCACCACACCAAAGTAGCAGCCCTACTACCTCTCTCCCTGTTTTCTTCATACTGTCCTCTCCCCAGAATTACTACCTCATTGTCACTGGACCAAAGAATTGTCTTTCCATCCCACAAACATTTGGTAACAAGAAAAAAGAAAAACCTTTAATTTAAAAGAAATATTACTCTCTAGCTAACCTATCATTGAAGGACTCCCATGTGGGCTGAGTAGACTCATTATTACTGCTGGTAGCCTTGCCCTTCCTTACTCCGCCAGCTTTACCCCCCCCCCCCCCTTCTTCATGTTCCTATAATTTTTATTCGTTTCTAATGCTTTCAAAATGCTTTGATATGTACCTTAAGATTGCAAGATCCTCAACTGGGCTGAATGCAAGCAAGTGCTGTCATGTCTGATAAAGCACTTATTTTTCAGTAAGAGAAAAAAAAAATCAAAGCTTCTCTGCCTACATCGCTTCCTCAATAACAAATATTTGCAGCTTCTATTTTATTTGTGGAAATCTGGTATTTCAAATAAGATACAGGATGCTATATTTATTCTGTTCAATTCTCCTTTCAATGGTGCAAGATGAAACACAATTTCTGCAGCAAAAGTTTCATTTAACAGCAGCAAGGCCTAGCTCCAGTTAATATAAGCACTTAGACATGTACATACAGTCAGGCAAAAGAGACCCTGCAAGTGGAAGTTGTGGTCTAAAAGGACAACTATATACTCATACTTCCTTAGTCTCCATTTCATGAAAAGGAATGGTACCAATCTGTAAATGGCAGATTTGCCTTCAGAGGTTTTGACCATTCCTTACTGGAAGAGGGCACAAGAGGTCATATACAGTACTACATGCCACTTCAGTTTGTAAAGATGTCTAGAACTGAGCTGATTTCCCCAACAACCACCAGTGTGGCACAAACACCCGTGGGAGCAGCGCTGTGGGCTGCCTCTACAGAGCCCTTGATTTTTTTACACCTGAACGGTGCTACACTGTGCTGTGCAAATACATCAAGACCGGGAGAGGAACAGCCCATGGTAATGGAAACAAGGATTGACCATACTTAGAGAATTTAAAAATATTTGGTGGGTGTCTATAACTTTTCTGTACATTGGTCTAAGTGCCAGCAGTTATATATTTGATAAAAGTACCACTATCACTTACTGGCAATGTTAGAAATTACTCCTCAGAAGGATTGCAAGCTGTCTTGTTTATCAATCCTTCATCATTATTAGAACATGCTAACATAATGAATTAACATGGCAAGTAGCAATTCTAGTAATGCAGACTGAGACATGGTGGAGATGAAAGACATCTCATTCCTATTCACACAACTCAAGTTGTCTGAATAACTTTCAGTATTACCTACATTTATCACTCAGAGCCACAAGACATCTCAATTGCAATGTACTTTAATCTCTATATTTAAAATAGCATCTTTTAAATAAACACCTGCATTTAAATGTATCTTACCAAATCTCCTCAAATTGATTCTATGCCCAACTGCATTTTCATTGCTCATGAGAGCAACCAAGTTATGCTACAGTTAAGAGTATTTTAGATTTAAGCTAAAAAGATCTTGACAAATAATTTCTTTTTTTCGTATCACTAAATACTTGCTTAAAGCATTAATAAAATGGGATCCAACTCAAGTGGTGGGTTACAGTTCTTTAATTGCTTCATTCTTACTTCTGACATAATCGTGACCAGAAAGCTGACCAGGTGTGGGTCTTCTGTAGTTGCTACACAAAACGAAAAGCCGTAACTGAACACCATAAAGTTAATAATACACTATACTTTAAAGAAAATATACTATACTGAAAAGATGAGTAACTAGTTCACATCCTCTCACTGGATCTCCAGCATTAGTCCTGCGAGAGTTTGCAACAAGTTTTACTGAAGAAGTTACTACGATAAAACACTAGTTACTCCTTTGCTATATAACGGCTCTTTCTGCACACTTCTGCTCGGAACGTTTGCAGTATTTATTTTCCAAAACATTCTCCATTTTTTTTATCCTATGCAATACTTACAACACAATAAGAAACAAAAGTATGGACGAACGGCATTGGAAAAAAAAAAAAAGAGGTCGGAATTGCAGGAATTGTATAAACTGGAATAAGTCATACAGAAGAAAAATTCTGATTTGGTCTATTACAGCGGAGAAGACTGCGACGCTGGCAGCTAAAAGACCATTCTTGCTCTGCTTTAAAAATCCAAATCCACACAGAAAAGAGGGTTTCTCTGAAGAAAACTGTTTCTCCAGCTCTCCAAGGCTAGGCTTCTCTTCCCCGGCACCCCATCCATCACCCACAGCATGGGACGTGACAGGAATTCTCGCCCCCCGCCCGCCGTCCCAGCCCCGGCCAGAGCTGACGCCGCGGTCCCGGCCCGTCGCCGGCGCCGCACTGCCCGCAGCAGCGGGACACGGGCGGCTCCGCTCCTGGAGCGGCTCCGACACCGGCCGGGACCGTGGGGCAAGCTCGCAGATCCCCCGCCAATCCCGGGCGTGGGGAGGTGAAGCCGGACAGGAGCCGGACCCCGGCCCGTCGCCCCCGGGGGCGGGGAAGCCGCTGGGCGGCCGCGCCAGGCGAGAGGCGGGCGGCGGGGAGCGGCGCGGAGCCGCCGCCCGGTACTCACCGACTCGCTCGGAAACTTCCCCCAAGTTTCGGCGGCGCGGCGGGCGGCAGCGGACGTGCCCCCCCGCGGCGGGCGCCGGCACCATGGGAGCGCCTCAGCGAGCGGCCGCCGCGGCCGGCCCCAACTCCTGGGGAGGCAGCGACCGTCATAAAACGCGAGCGAGAGCGGCGGGGCGGCGGGCTGAGCCCGCACTCCTCCCGCGGGGCGGGGCGGGGCAGGGCAGGCGGAGAAGAGAGAGGAGCAGAGTGGAGGGACGGAGGGAGGGAGGGAGGATCAGCACAGGGCGGGGGGCGGCAGGCAGCGCTCCCCAGCACCCCTCCCCATACACGGTCCCCCGGCGGCGGCGGCGGCGTTGGCCCTCGCTTCGCTTGCCTCAGCCCTCTCCGTGCCTGTCCTGCCCTGCCGGGGCGAGGGGCACTCAACGGCCATCGCCGCGGACTCCTCGTCCTCTTTCACCGCGGCAGCTGCCTGCCCGGCCGCCGCGGGGAGGTGGTCAGAGCGCCGAGGGGGACGGTGTCTGGCGGGGTGGTGGGACGGCTCGGCGCGACTCGGGCATCGCCGCCGCCCGGCCCGAGCCCCGGCCGGTGCCGGCACTTCGGCTGCTCCCCGGGGCTCCGTCTAGACGGGGACGGCGACTACCGCAACGCGCATCCCGGCCGGACGGGCGGGAGCGCGGCCCCGGCGCCAGCTCCGCGCTGTGGGCGCAGTCCCACCGGCGATGGCTATCGGGGGCGAGTTCCGGGCTCCTGGCCCAGCTTGAAGCAGGGGCTCAGCAGGGCTGGCAGTCGTGTTTGTGTTCAGGATCGACGAACACGATTTTAGGGGGTGAAGGGGTGTCACGGGCACGGCTGCCAGGTAGAAGGGATGGCACCTTCCGTGCCTCAGGTGTGTGGCAGTGCAGCACAGGGCTAAGTAGTGGGAGTGTAGAAGGTAGCCACAGGAAAACGGAGAGCGTCTGCTAGGGATTGTCTTAAAATAATAAAAAAACTTCTGAAAAAACTGTTTAAGAAAGAAATAATTAAAAAGGAGCATACCGTCATCAGTTTATTTAGGTATCATTTGCGTTGACGAAGGACCGAAGACAGACCCACATGATCTTTAAGGCCCTTGCGGGACCCCTGTCATTTGTGTGGCCCCACCTTCAAAATGGCTCAGCATCTGGCTTCCTTGTAAAACAAAGGTGGGACAACAGCCCCACATCAGCGTTGTAAGAGTTTCACAATCATTCAGTAAGTCACAAAGCCTGCTCTGAAATTAGCTGGGAACAAAAGAGAATTGTATCTCACACATGCTTTCTGCTGTGCTGGGTGTACAGGAATAGCTGTGCCGGCATATGGAAGTTGTTTGACTATAATGGCTGGAAACAGTTACTGGCACCTCTGGCTGCTCAGGTCGATGCTGCCCTTCCCTTCCTATTGAACCAGGTGTTCCCAGACTGGGAGCTGCTTGTCTTAGGAGGCTGGTTCCTCAAAGACTGACCTGCGAGCAGCAAGTGATCTGTCTTCAGCTGCTCTGTTGATCCACCTTCCTCTGCCCAGAACAAAGTGATTCCAGGGGGCTGAAAATGTGTATCAGGGGTGAGATGGATCATGAGATGTGACCTCATCAGCTTCCAATTGACTTAAGGGAATTAAAATCTCACATATTGACAAGTATATGATGAAAGTATCGCTTTTGAGGTTTTAAACTAAGGGCACACAAATTCGTCTTCTTTATTCCCACTAGAACCTACCATCTCTTGCCATTTCCTCATTCAAAATCACAGGAACAGATTTTTTTAAACAGTATCAAACAATACCATTGTTTTTGCATTAATATATGTGCAAAGGACATTAAGTTCCACTTCTTACCACTGGTCAGGTAATTCATACTCACATCTCCCAGGAGATTCCTGTGCTGCCGAACTAGTGGTTGTTATTCAGGCCTTTCGTTCTTACCGTTTGTGCAGAAGCTATGGCAAAGCACGATTAATAACTCAGTGTGTTAGAAATTGCAACCACAGATCTGATCCTGGCCCTACAGTCTTGTGTTTGAAGCACGGTGATAAAAGGGGAAGATCCCAGGTCCAGAGATATTTATGGCGCTGGTTTAATACAACATTCCTGTAACATAGTAACACCTGGGACTATGACAAGCTGGTTTGCATTAACTAAGTGGCAGTGCGAGCTGAACATGTAAAATACTACATGATAAAACCAGAGAAAATAATTTATTGCTCCCTCATTATATGTACAAATAAGGCTGGATAACAATAAATCCATTGATTTATTCTATATTCTAGGTCTACAGCTGCCTGGACTTTCTCTAACTAGATAAAGTGTTTTGTTTCTTTACATGATAGGTAGTTCAGTGTCAGGGGGACTAATGTCAAAGACAGGATGCAGCCAACAAGACCAGATTTAGGTAAAAGCAGCCAAAGTAATTTTCAGTCAGAAAGTTTGTGAGGGTGTGGCAGGGTTGGAAAGACAGGAGACGGGTAAGAGTGGGGTTTTCACATTGTCTACAGCTGGCCTTGGATCCGTGGAAGCGCAAGGCTGTGTGTCACTTTTGTGTAGGATAAATACTTTGAATTTTCTCAATTATCCCAATAAAAATAAATAGCATAATAAATGTTCAGTGGTCTTTTTTCTTGTCTCTTATTAAAATAATTTTTTAAAAAAGGTCTGTCTTTTGATAACTGTCTTATGTTCAGTTTCTTCTGAGGATTTCAGGGTGTTTTAAACTATTTACTAGATTTAGTACTGCTAATCTGTGGTAGTAGTTTAATCTCCCAGATAAATTAGCAGTAAAATACCCAAGATTGTTATCATATTGAAACATGAGTCTTATCTCAGCAGCAATATAGAAATCGGTTGAATTTTTTGTACATCCGTTAGAAAACATCTGTTTTTAAAACTATGTATAATTTCATCCATGCCCATGTTCTTCACTTTTTGGTTTATGCTGTATTATCTATCACTCTTCTAGATTCCATCCAATCTCCTAAAAAAGCCTGGAAAAGCATGTCTGGCTTGAGGACATTCACTAAAGACACCTGAATTCTGACCATTTGCTCTGACATAATATCTAGGAATGCCTACACCTCCCTCTTCTCTACAAGCAGCTGCTGCTTCACTCCTTTCCAAACAGTGTTCAAAAAAGTTCAAATCCTTCCTGAGCACGGTGCTCTGGGACCAAGTGCAGAAGACAAAATTATGCTTGAGTCTGGTTTTGCTCTCTGTTTACAATAGTGTATAATGCAGTGTTTATCAACAGGGTGTCAAATAGAATTCCAACAGCTCAGTTCATGATAATTCATCTGAAAGAGGTTCCTTCACTGCTAAGGGTCTAAAGCAAGTGCTGTTTGTAATTTCTGCCAGACTTGCTTGCTAGTGAGTGCCTACTGTAAGCACTGGCTGAAATCTGAGCTTTTACAATCTAAAGCTGGCTGTATGATAAAGTCTGTCAGCCAAACTCCCATGGCTTGATTTAGCAGGCAGTAGTTGCCTATAGTCAGCAAAAGCAATGTTAATTTATATATTTATGGATCAATATAATGGGGTACATATGCGAGGTCCATGCTAAAAATATAAAGGGGTTTCTTTGTGTAGCAGTTTGTATTAAAAGGAAATAAAGTGACATTTTGTTGTTGGGCTTTTTGCTAATACAATAATGCAAAATGCACTCTTAATTGATACTGCTTTACCTGCAGAGCTTTTACATGAGGCCTAAAAAAAGGTAGCTTAGTCTGAGTAGTTTGAAATTCCCTATGGTTTGAGGTTAATGTGCACATGGATATGTTTCTCTTGAGTGAAAAACTACTTACACTAATTACAAAAAGAGGTTTTATTTCCAAGACTGCATGAAATAATGCAGAAAGCAGATTAAATTAAAATATTGTTCATATGCTGCATTCATAACTGCAGTTTAAATCTATTATCCTATTTTCTTGGCTTCTTGTTTAACACAGTCATAAACACAGAGGGTTCACAGCTAGAAAGGGATCTCAGGAGCTCTCCAGTCCAACCTCCAGCTCAATGCAGGGACAGTGAAGAGGACAAATATTTCTGGGCTTAACCCAGTTAGGTTTCAAAACCTTTCATGTCAGCATCTTGGGGCAACCTGCTCTACTGCTGCACTGTCCTGTGGGGCAAGAGGCTTCCTTTCTTCTCTGCTCTGAGCTCCTCAGTTCTCATTATGCCCTTTGTCTTTAGGCTGATGCTCCAACTTCTGATCTGGGCATCTTGGTAGTGCTTCACTGGGTCAGTCCAGTATGGCAATATCTCTGTATACAATCTCATGGGCTTTTTCCCCCAGGGCAGGATTTTGCACTTGTCCTGGCAGAATTTCTCACAGGTCCCATCAGCCTGCTTGTCCAGCCTGTCTAGGTCCTGCTGTAAGACAGCTCTGCCCTTGAGGGTGTTGACCAATCCCTCCAGTTTGGTGTTATCTGCAAACTTGTCAAGAGTACACGGTACCTCCTCCAGGTCATTGATGCAAATATTAAACAGGACAGATATAGATTACTGGCCCCCAAGCACAGGGACTATGAATCCATAGTTTTTAGTAATAAAACACACACCTTTTAATCTCTGTTGATCTTATCTATTTGGTAATAAAAAAATGGGTAAAGGAACATGTTGGTCTTTTGGAAATGAGCTAGAGAATGATTCAGATGAACATTTCCCCCTTTATGTCATGCTTTTAGAAAACTTAAGAGGAAAGAAAGTCCACTGGCAGTGTGTGAAACTTAGCTGATGACCTTCATAGAGTGTTAATCAGTCATTTAGACATTTACTGTGTTTTCCATCAAAATATTTGTTTTTAGGATAATAGCAAGTAAAAATTCTGTGCAGGGAAAAGTTAATTCTTCTTTCCTTCCTTCACCTTCCTAATATTCTTTATTCATGTAAGAAATAAGGAATAGCTGAAAGAAGAGAAGCTCTCTTTTAATCTAAATTTCCATCATAAGTAGAATTGCAGAAAAAAGTACCATGACACATGATTGCTTCCACAAAAAGAAACCACACTAATAAAATGCATATTCCAACCATGATCAGACTCGTACCAAGAGCTGGGAATGCACAGTGCTTGCTGTATATAAAAGTGAAAACAATATTTAATAGCAGGTCTGTTCTCAGTCTCTGAATATGTGGAAAAATTTAGTTTGTGGGTTGTCTGGGTTACTTCCTTTAAAGCTACAGAGCAAAGCTCCCCCAAATACTTTGTATGAAAACAGAATAATTACCTAACCAATAAATATCTGTGGAAACAGAGAATTTTCTCTTAGGAACTAATTTCCAATGAATCAATGTGAACATGCATGCAGGATAAGAAGGCACAGGCAAAGCAAGAAAAGAAAAAAAATGAAGAAATACTCTGCCACTGCCTGAGGTCTCTTGCTCTATCTTTCTGTTGTTTCTAAGTCATCCATCATGTCATTATCTACAGCTAATATAAAACAAAGACCTATCTAGGCATGTAATGAATACACTGACTTTCTGGTTCACTGGGAAAGGTGTATATTGTAGTATTTTCCTTGCTTTTTTTCTGAAGAAGGGAGATGGAGGACTGTAGAGATGAAGGTTTTAATTCAACTGATAGATTCACTGCTCTTTTTTAGTGCAAGAAACATCATATTACATTAGCCAGTAATATAATGAAATGAAATGAACAGTGAAAAAAATCAATCAATTTTATTGCATGTGTATATATATATATATATCATATATATATATATATATATATATATATTTGTATGTGTGTGGGTGTGTTTGTGTGTATTATTTTATGAATGTGTTGTTACTGCTCTCTGAATCGTAACTGAATCCCATCCTTAGTCTATCAAGTGTTTATTGAAGACTGTGACTAGGCACATATTAGTCTATCAAGTGTTTATTGAAGACTGTGACTAGGCACATATTGCAAAGCTGGAACCCAGAGTCTGAGACCACTTTCTGCACCTATTTGTCCATATTGCCCTCTATTTCCTTCTGCCAATGAACAAGTCTGGGGCTCTGGTAGACCTTCTGCCTAAAGTGCTTTTTGTCTAAGTGTCCCAAAAGTTTAGACACTTCAAACATGGCTTTGTTGCTTTCCTACGTTTGAATACCTAAATTGTAATATGTTAGAGACCTAACCAATTCACATCTCCAAGTATTTTATGTTTAATTGATCAGAGCACATATTCATTGTCTGTCCATGTTTCATGAGCATTTTTCTGTAACTTTTGCTATGTGTTCCTGCTCTCCACATCAAGTTCTCTTGTCTCTCAGATTAAGGTGGAAAGGAGAGCACAGAAGTTGGAACAGACACCATGCTTGATTATTTGTGTACTTAAATTCACTTTATGCTTAAACAGTAGTGCTACCATGCAAAATACAACAGACAATAATTTGGTCAAGGTCACAGAGCATAAAGGATGATTCTTAAATTTCTTGGGCTAGTCAAAGAATGTGAACAAAGTCAGCCAGTAATTTTGTTTGTTGTTTTCATAAGTCTGCTAGTTCTAGGAACAGCAGCATCCTTTAATTTATGATTCAGCTTAAGGTTTCTAGTTGACAGATCTTAAGCATTTGTGACAATAAGGGATTTGGGATGGACAGACTGATCAAATACGTGCTGTTGCCATCTCTACATAATGGATGTGCTTCTGTTCAGGACAACATTAACCATTATCTGGAGAGCTTGGGTTTTTACAACAAATCACCGTTTTGAGAAAATTATAATATCAGTAATGGAAAATCCTGACTTGCATTATTTTGTCATTCAAATACTCACAGGGAAGTTTCTCTCAAGGCAGAATATTTGTATGTGCATGGAAGTCCCTAAGATGCTGGAAGGTAGTGCTTTGACTCCTCAGAAAGACTGTGTTTGTTCACATGCTTCTCAGTTCTACTCTGTATCATCCATCTAATCAGGTGCAAAATCAGACCCACAAGTCTGCAGTTCCCTGGTTTCCCTGTTATAGAGTCTTTTTTGCAGATGGGATTACACTGGTGATTCTGCCATGAGTAACCTTAATGCAGCCATAACCACCTTACAGTCAAAATACAGATCTCTGGACCCTTTTGGTCTAACATGACAAGTTCTTCCACTGCCTGAGGTCCTCCCAGTGTTTTGGCTGTCCATCCATACAATTTATGGTCCCCCAGGCCTCAGTCACTGCCTGGGTGAAATTTCTGCATATGATTATTTCAAACTCTTCATCCTGCATGCTTGTACTTCGATGATGACAGTGCTCATAACTGTACTGATGGACACAGAAATGGCCTCAAGAGTCATCCAGTTTGGGCTGTGTCCTGTCTCTTTCTGGTTAATGGATTTGCAGAACAATATTTTACCTCGGATGGTAGCCATATGATGCATACCGTATACCTTGGGGAGGCCAAAGAGCAGGGGTCCTGAGAACTGTGGTGTTCTTATACAACTCCTGAGCTCCAGCATGGGATCTGGGGCAAGCTAAATACAAAGCTGGGTTCCAGGAAAATAGGTGACTTCACTCTGAGCAGGATCTGATGACTACTTCCTTTCATCAGTGGAGACTCAAACTGAGCAGTAGCTCCTACACTAGTACAGCCCACCCGCTCATCATGGGCTTGACATGTTTGACATGTCAGCTGAAAGCTATGAGTTAGCTACTCATAGTGTAGTTCATTCCTGTATCCTAAAGCAGGATTTACTTTCTTTCCTAATTCTTGGTATTTTCTTGACTAGCTTTCTAAATATCTCAGTGCAAAAGAACCCCTTACTAAAGCTACCTGTGTCAGATATTCACACGTTTATTACTAGAATGCTTTCCATAATGCCTACCTTTTATTATTTTGTTAAAATTTAAATTCAAGAATTCTTCTATCCACATTGAAAATGGTGATCAGATTATTCTCTTCTGTGTTTGAAAATAATTGCCATGTACTTTCCTTGTCCTAGGCCAAAGGGTCTCTATTTTTAAAATGTTTCATCATGGATCACATTCTCTTTGCTTCTTATCACGTGCAGTTTTGGGCTTTCTCCAGTTGTTTCATGTCTCTCCCGAAGTATAATGCCCCAAAGGGACCAAGTTCTCTGCATGACGTTCTAACAGTGCTAAGAAGAGAAAGGCTTGAAGGCTATACTGCTATTTATAAATCAGAGCATTAAATTTGATTATTTCCACCTAAGTGCAGTACATCATGTAGAATTTAATCCATTTTCATTCCACCACTGCAATTTCTCAAGATAATTCTGAAATTGAATTGTGTCTTTCAATACATTCATGTTTGTACTTCTTTTCAACTTTGTCTCATCTGCAAACTTATTAAGGCTGTTATCCAGATTGTTAAAAAAAGCTTGAATAAAGTCAGAACAAAGAAAGGTCCTGTACTTCTATGATATGAGATTATCAAAATAAAGAAAAGTGTCTAAAATGGTATACATTACCAAATTAGATTTTATGCTATTACTTTTCATTTAAAGCATTTGCAAAAAGTTTACTTAATTCTAGATATGCTTTGGATTTGTTTCTGTGTTGTTTTTTTTTTTTCTGAGTTGAAGTTAGATTGATTAGTTTAATATTTCCAGCATCCTCTTCATCTGCTTTCTCCCCTCTTATAATATAAGGCAGCTGTTATTTTTTGTCCTTTCTCAGACATATATTTTGGCCATTTTTGACAGATTCTCAGCTAATTGCTAATCTGAAGAATTCACCTGATTGTTAAAATATCCCAGGGCAAAGTCTGTCTGGTCTGGCTGACTTGAGAACATTCCATAAGACTCTCCTGATGCTGTTTTAAATTGAATACTTAACTTCTTTTCATGAATGATAATTATGCTAGTGAAGTGTCTGCAGATTTTTTTTTTGTCACATGCAAAAAAAGGTTTTAAATATTCCAATCTTCTTGGGATCATCTGTTGTGTCATTGTCTTGCCACCAGTCTCACAAATAGTCAGGAAAAGCAATCATACTTTTCTTTTGTCTTTGTTATTTGAAATGCTTGTTTCCTTTTGAAGTGTCTTCTAGCTCTGTGTTTGGTTTATGCCTTAGTCTTCTGATTGGATCATACTGTTACTTTATATGTTTAAGAATTTGATCTGATTTCCACTTTTCAGATGGAACTTTGTGAGTTTGAGATCAAGTAAAAGTTCCTGGCTTACCTAAACTAATCTCTCTCTCAATACTTTTCCTTTCTGATAAGTAAGTATAGCTTATGTTTTCTGCTACAGCTTAATTACTTTTTTCTTTGACTTTTTTTTATTGACTTGAATTGGTGAAAATTGTCTGCTTCAAATCCATGATTGTCTCCATTTTTTCTATTTTCTTTCCTGAGACTATATATTCTATAATTTCAGTCACTCTCTCTGGGTCACCTTTCATCATTCTTTTCTCAAACAACTACTTTTCCCTGGTACTTTTCACTGGTACAGAAGCACATCCAGAAGAGCCTCTTCTCTCTCTGTTTTTAACACAGAAATAGAGGTGGCCAACAATGCTTTTCAGTACAGAGCTTGTTAATTGATCTATGTCCTGATCTTTCCTTTCCTACCCATTCTTTGGATAGTTAATCTCTCTTGTGACTCTGCTTCTGTGCATTGGGTGTTAAATGATTTGTCATTTGTTCATGATAAAGGCTTCCACTACATATTCTCTTTCATTCTCTGTTCTGTGATTTATTTGACTGAGAGCTGCAGCCGAGTCCTCCTCTTCTTTCACCATCATCCACAAGCTTTTGATGAGTCCAGCTTTCTCATTTGTCTGGAGTTCAGCATCAGTGGAGGGCTATGTCCTTTAATGTTAGATTGCCCTACTACATAGTTATCTTACTCATAACTCTGTTTACCAGTAAGGTCTTTTTTTCTGGTCATGTTTTAGGTATCCTTACTCCTCCAGTTGATTTCTTGTATCTCCTCATTGTTTCAGCTTGGTTTGTCATATTCCTCCCCAATGCACACGTTTTTTTTAATTACATGTATTCAAAATGGATTTATGTATCCAAACTGCTCACATGCAAGCAGTCATAAAGAGTGAACACATGGTATGTAAAATTAAATCCAAGCATGTAGATTTCTCCCTGTTCTTTCTCTTCAAAGATTTTTACAGTATTCTTATGTTACTGACTATCAGAAAGACCAAACAGACAACAGAGAAAAGAGGTCTTTAAAAAAAAAATCTAAGTTATATTGTGCTTTTATTTTTCATTGTTTACTTGAGTCAAGTGGAGTTTAGATAGCAGTCTTGAAGTCATTTGTAGTTGTAATATTTAAATGGCAGTAACATTTACCTAATGTTGTTTTGTTGTTATTAATCACAATTCTAGCCCTGTAGTGGAGCACCAACAGTCCTTTCCAGTTGCCTTTGACTGTACTTGATAAGATTCCATCCATCCTGACGTTTGTAAACAGATACTTGGATATCCAGCCAGCCCAAACCTCTGACACAGGCTACAGCTAGAAATAGCCTATGCAGAAATAATCCCAGAAAATAGTTGACACAGCCAAGAGGAGGTCCCTGTTATGTTGAGAGTTGTGCTACTTGCTGTTTAACAAGAACACTAATGACTTCAACTCCAGAAGTTGTGCTCTAGTAAGAAACTGTCACAAAACTTCTGTTTTCCATTTTCATACACTCCATCTTCCACTTTTAGAATTTTGAATTAGTAGTTGTCAGCTGTAACTCCTAGTGCAGACATTGGCCTGACATGAGGAGGAGGTGAGCAGCAAAGGCTGTGGACTCAGGGTTGAAGGTCTGTTTGCCTCTGACCTCACTCTCAGATCAATCCATGCCTGGTCAAAGCTTCTCCATAAGAGAGGCACTGGAGTATTCCTGTTGCATCCTGGAGACTTAATTTAATATATGAAACAAATCATTAACTTACTCAAGGACAGGGAAATGTGAGAGAAGTTTGTAATTCTGGAGACACATCTCACTAAAAAGTATAACTTCTGTTACTTGTACAGCACAGACACTCTTTATGTCATCCTACAGAAGTGGCAGCCTACAGGACTGGAACCATCAAGCCCCATTCCTTTCTCTACAGTGGAGGAATAGTTGGGAAGAATGGGATGGGTCAGGCAGCCGAAAATTACAATAGTAAGATTACTGTCTTTGGTATGTACGTATTTCAGTGGTCTCAACAAAATATTGTCACGACTCTATATCTAATTATATGTTGGGACTTCCTCATTACTTTCTTCTCACACCTGATGATTTTAATGAAGTTTAAAGACAGAAAAACCAGAGCAGTGGAGGAAGTTTTGAATAACTGCTGAAAAGTGAAACAGAGGCATCTCCAACACATAGTATTACATAAAGAGCCCACATACATCCTGAACTAGGAATTATGAGATACAGGTGCACACACCATCGACTCCAAACTTCTTACTCACAGGGGCAGAGAGGGAAGATGGATATTCTTCAATATATATCCTCTGCAGTTTATATACAAGGGTCCACAGTTTCCAGTTCTTGTGTCATCTAAACATCTCAAACTCTCTCAGAGCCCATTTTAAGCAACGAGTCTTGAGATAGGAGCATCAAAACTCAGCCTTTCTTGTGGTGATTTCTATTCATTGCATTTTGTGCTTAAATACATTAATGGCCAGCAAAAATCCTTTTCTTTATGTGTCAAAATTGTCCTTCACCTGAAATTACTCACTTCCTTCCCAGTTTTTTCCCTTGGTATATTGATAGTTACATTATTGCCTCTTGGCTTTGACTTTGATTTTAGAAAGCTGCTTTAGTCACCTCTCAGGTCAGAGACTGATAAAATCAACAGAGACTGATAAAGTCCAACAATCTAATAGGAATGGAGATTCACTTGGTGCTTTGTACTTCATTTGCCTAATAATCCTGCTGCTGACTTGTCCTACAAGGAGGATTTCCAGTTTAATGCGATTTTTTTTACTCCCTTTTTGTTTGCTTTGTTTTGATTTGGACCAAAACCTGAACATTTCAAAATTTCCTGTGAACTGAACTTCTAAGAACGTAATTCAAAAGCTGCCCACTTGGTGATCAGTAGTCACCTTAGTTCTGCTACCCAAGGTCCTAAGCCTGTGACTTTGGTTTGAGCAGTGAAATACAGGTATTTGGCTGCCATATATTAGATCTGGTTGCTCTGGAGTCACAAAATCTGAAATCCACATCAGTCCTGACATGATCCCGTTGCTGAACCTAGTGTGAGCAAAGTGCTCAGCTTCTGGGAAGCTCCCAGCAATCCAGCCCCACCTTGGGTTCTGCTGAGGTTTCTCAGAGACTACAAGGTCCAGATCACATGTTTTGGGAGTGAAACACACTGTTCCTTGAATTTTCTGTTTTGTCTCATTAATGCTGCCTTATCTCTGTACAAAGTCCCCTGTCTGATCCATCTTTCTGCCTGCAGACCCTTCTTTAGAGCAAGCCACTGTCACTACAGTGCTGGTGATTGCTGTCAAAGAGAGGCCACTGTTACAGGGAAAGATGAGAAGCCTGGCCACCCCAAGGAGTAGGACAGGCAGTGCCAGGAAGAGTACATGTACCTATCTACCTTGATCCCCTAAGCATTGCTGACAAAGCTCCATCCAGTCATCCCTTGCACTAAAGGGATCCCTTTTCTACTAAATCCTATCTTCTCTCTTGGTGAAAGTAATTTCAATGCAACAAAAAAAGAAAACAGGACCTGGCAATGAGATTTCTTACTGGGCCCGGTACCATCCCCATCATGTAACACACTCTTTGGCATAGTTTTGGTCTGAGTCAGCAAGTCCTGAATAATGCCAGGGGAATAGCACTGGCTGGGAACTGTTTCCAGTAGAAAGTACAGAGATGACTAAACCACTGGAGCTGGCTCCTTGCTCTTAGACAGTCCCAGCACTGTCCCAGCAGTGTCTGAATCCCTGGGCATGCAACATGGTACATGTCAGGGGTTTGCAGAACATTCATGCAGTTTCACACTATGAAAACACCGGTCTGGCAGACTGAAACCTGAGCCTTCACACAATTTTAGCTACAGAAATAATAATTATACTATACAAGTGCTGGATGGGGGCCCAGAGGAAACCATGGCCAAAAGCTATGTAAGTGTGGGCATTGCCCATCAGTGACTGCTTCTGTTTCACTTAGCAGTACAGATGTAGACATGATCATCTGCCTACTTGAGCTGTCTCTTATTAATTTCCATAACTTAAAACCTAATAGCATGAAAACAAAGGGGTTTTTGTCATACTCTACCCAAACATCTACCAGTTTTCTGTCTGTGTAACCCAACCAAAAACTCTCTTTGTGTCAATGCACTCAGATTTTAAATGATGCTTTGTGTAAACTCCTGGGAGTTTTCCCCCCAGCTAGTGATCTCCAACCACAACTCCTCTCCCCCCATCCAGGCACAGCTGTTGGAGATCGCAGTTCAGGAATACAGAGTTGGAATAAAAATTACTAGAGCAGCAATGCTCATTGTCTCTATTTTTCCTTTCAGATGCTGCTTCATACATCAAGACTTTCTGGAGTCTCTTCTATGTAAGAGAAAGACATTAATATTTATGTACATTAATATTCTTTCTGAATCTTTGCCCTCCTTTTCAGATCCCACCTCTTTCCTTCCCTGCTTTCTGCTGCACAGCTCTGCTTCAGTTCAGGTTAATGTTTTCAGAGGCTGAAGCTACTTATGATCGTTCCCAGAACACTTTTGTAACTGAACTATAAATTGCAAATATTTTATGAAGGAAGACTGTGTTATCTCATAACTGGTGCTGTTTTTTGCCTCTGCATCCATGATTGCAGTATCATGGACTCAAAGGCTTTTCTGTTATAGGAAATCAGTTAACTCCTTCCCCCATGGTGGGGGAAGCTATCTTCCCTTCCCCACTCTTAGGATTTATTTGTTGTCTTGAAAGTTTTTTATATATACCTGATTGAAATATCCATCTGAATAAGTATGTTAGAGGAAAGGACACAGGGAAGATATTTGTTACAAACAAAAGTTTAATGCTATTCTGAATTAACTTGTTCTTTTACATCATTAAAATAAAATCTGTAAATCCTTAATGCTAGAAGATGGTTACTGTTCTGAACTCTGCAGTTTAAAATATTGGCTGTTCCTTGTCTTCTGAGTTCAGATAAGGGCCACACCACAGGGCCAGGCCCTTCACATACTCATGAGAGCTTTGCTATCCACAGCAGCTGCAGCAAGAAATGCAGCATCTGAATCCAGGCAGAAGAGCCACTACACAGAGGTATTACACTGAGCACTGAGACATTTACTTCATGAGATAAATAATCTGGTGGGTCCTTGCTTGCCAGGATTTGAGCTCCCTTTCCACACCCTACAGGGTCTGGTCTGAGAGAACCAGCTCCAAGAATGTGCTTGGTGTTTGATAATCAAAGCAGGGCTCAGAGCTGTGGTGAGCTCTGAAGTCACAGGGCTACGGGACTAGAGGGAAAGCAAACAAAACTTTTGAGCCAGTCTCATTTCCATAACATCTCTCAATTCTTCAAGTCAGTTTTTAAATTAATTTTTCAAACAAAAGAACTAAATAAAAAAATATACACATATTTTATATAGCAGTCTAATCCCCATCTGTCCCCACTGAGTGGTGATCATCACACTTTTTTCCCCAGCAAAATGAAGACCATGATTGTTACCATGATAATTGTTACAAAACTAAAATTTGAGTCCAATGAAAAAATTTGTCATTAAACTAGACAAAAAAGCAACATTGGTGTTAAACTGTATTTTCATTAATACCAGAATGAGCTAATAAATGCTATTAGTTACAGTTTTGCTTCTTATTTTCTTTTGCCATTTTATTCCTAGACCTTGTGGTTTTGTTAAAATAGGAACAATAAGCATCTGTAGTGTCCTGGGTCACAGACTGAAATGGCCTCTTTCAAAGCATATCAAGCCAACAAAACTGGAAAAACAGGTCTAAAACTAAATCCAGTGCTAACAGAATAAGCCTGAAGTGTACTCACTTGATAATTTTTTACCTAATTACACTTGATTGCAACAGATGAGAATGACTTGGTTTTTACTGATAACAATAAAGTAGATGCACTGAATTTCTTAGTCCTTTCTCCTGCTATAATGACCTGGATACCTCCTGTTGTCTCAAAATGGAGAAAAGGATCAGCTTGCCCCTCAGTAGTCAGAGAGAGATCACTTTTCCTTCATGTTTCCTAGACTCTTTGCAGCATTCAATCATGGCCACTTTATCCTGTAAGTGTTGTATCACTGTACTCCAAAGTACAAATTTGATATGATCATTGTCTTTCTTGCCATTTTTAACACTTAAGCTCTCCTTTTTCTTCTCTATCTCAGCCTTTTGTTCTTTCTCCCTCAGAAGGCTGCCAGCTTAGTCCATGGTTACTGCCTCTTCTTGCTTTCTCTAGAGATACAATGGAAATTCCTTAGGATGTGAGATGTGGAAATTTCCTTTGCTGGTATGTCTCTCACTGCTTTTTAACTTCTTTTAGAATATTGAACCATTCTTCTCCCCATCCCAACAATGCCTCTTATATTTCCTTATCAATAAAAAAAAAAAAAATTTCTTCCAAGTTCCCATAATTGTAGGCTAACAACACATTTTGTAATGCCTTGATATAAGAGTAATGTTTCCATTATTTGTGCACTCTAGCTATTTATTCATCAGTGTCCTGGCCATTTATAGGCAGCAGAACAGCTGACTTCAGCTGACCACTACAGGTGGGGTTCATTCCTTTTCTAAATCAAACTGTCATCCTTAAGATAGATGAGTCTCCCCACTTTTCCAAAGGCAGAATACATGAAACTTTTGTTGAATGTGAAATGTAGCTTGGAAGAGCAGAAAATTTTTTTTGCTGTGACCATCACAATACTCATTTTCCTCCTCACTGTTTCATAAGGATCAAATATTGCCCCTAAAGGTAGAACTCAAGCAAATCAAGGACTCAAAACTAGTTAAACAAGGCAATTAGAACAGATATATACCTGTAAGTGTTGAAGGAGCAAAATTTATTAAAGATATGCCTTTACCTGGTAATCCTGCCTGCAGGAACAAAGGGGATGTTGGTCCCGTGTATCCTCCACTGATCTGTGCTATTCCATAACATTCTGCTTATTTCACAATAAGTTAATGAGCCTACTGTGTTGCAACTCCACCCCAGAGCTACTTAATTCATTGGGCTGGCAAGTGTACTGTTTGCTGGGATGATAAATTCCAGCAGAGCTCCCAGGTCACCAGGGTTTGTGACATGACCTGTGATTGTAGTCTGGGCAGAGTCTGGGACTAGCACGAGTGCATCCCTGCCAGACTCTGTCTTGTGACCAAGGCACCTCAAGGGCATTTAAATAAAGGCCTTGGTCCCTTTAGGTCCCTCCAGCTAGCCACTTGTTGATCCCTCTTTTTCCCTACCAGAAGCTATTCCCCACAATGATCCTGTAGCATCTCTGCCACTAACAGTGAGAGAATGGTTAATACAGTGATTTCCCCTGGAAAAGGAAAAGGCCTCAGAAGGTGCAAGTGTTTATGTTGGCTGTTTAACCTTGACAAATATCATCTTTGGATTTGACTCTTCTAGGCTGAGTGATTCAGTTCTCCCTTCCTCCTTTTCCAAGGGTTGGGAAGCCTGGGAAGTGTCCTATCACACTCATGCCCCATGCCACCACTAATAGAATTTTGCTCTGGACATCAGCATCTGTGATCTAGGAGAACAGAAGATTTCACTGTAGGATTCTCTATGCAGAGTGCCATTGTTCTGCCAGTGCAAGAGAGGTTTTCATACTCCCTGACCAGACTAATCAAGATTCAGGAAGTGATGGAGAATGGGTAGTGGAAATGAGCACAACAGTCCATAACACACATCCTGTCTTCAGCTAGAAGATGACCAAACCAAACAAATCACAGAACCCACCACAAAAATCCAATGCTAGCAACCAAACAAATCACAGAACCCACCACAAAAATCCAATGCTACCATCAGAAAGCCATTTATGCCTCCAATAAAAAAGAGGCATAAATGGCTTTCTGATGGTAGTTTTGTTATAAAATACCTCATCACTAACAAAATCATAGAGAAAAAGCCCTCTTTTCTGTGCACAGAAAGGAGATATGCCTTGAGATACAAAGCACTTGGGATGTGAAGGAGGTCTTAATGGGTGACTTGCTTTGATTAAGTCAGCCTGTGAACTTTGAGCACTTATTTCTTAGGCAATCTTCAAAGACTACATTCCCTCCAGATTCCTCAGAGTCAGGCCTTAACACGAAATGTACTTATCTTTGTATTGAAGAGTTGTTTGCACTATAGTAATTCTTGCTTTCTCAGCTTACTGAAATCCTCATTACTGCCTGTGATCAGTTGGTACCACCAGTCATTTTCCATTTTTTGGGTTCTGCTTGATTTCATCTGGCTTTCAGAGCTATGCTCCTCTCTGCACACAAATAGGCTCTCAGTTCTTCACTATCAGAAGGAAGTAATTACTGTGGTCACAGCTCACAGCCCCTCAGCCATCACTAATGCCTAAGGAAATTTCAGAAGCATGGGCCAAGACAAACTCTATTGCCTATCACACAGTCACCCCGGCACAGTAAGTTTTCTGACATTTTTGTTGCGAAGCCTCCGTAACGTGTTCTGTGTCCGGCACTGACACAGCTGTAGTGTCAAAGTGCAAATGCCTGGCATTCTTCAGTGCACTTATCCTCATGAGGAATACATTTCCGATGCAGCAAAGTCCCTTCTCCCTGCTTGTAGATGGGAAGTGAGGTCTCCAGAGGATGAGATTCAAAAAGTTTCATCCCTGTACACTTTTGACTAACCCTCCTGCCTGCAGAGAGATCCTTAATAGCTTCAGGAGCTAGAACATCTAAACATGAGTTAGAACATGTCCTGAATTTCTTACTGAAAGCTTCAGAGGAAGTAGTTTATGATTCAGGGAACTGGGCATAAGTGTTTTGCAGTCCAAAATGTTACTGAAGATGTTTGTTAATATTTCCACCTTCTCATACTTGGTTTCAAAAGGCAGCTGATATATTTTGTACTCAGAAGAAAGATTTCATTTCCCTTGCATTTATTGGTAAAAGACCAAGAAGGTACATCAGATTCCAAAAAGAAGTTAGAGAGACAGTCAGTCCATCATTTGAGAAATGACCAAAAGAATAGTTGTGATTTGGTTGGGTTGTTTCCTCTTACAACAAATTGGTTGGGCTCTAGGCAAAGAATATGCACTTGGCAGTGAAAGACAGCTACTCCACTGCACTGTCATTGTCAGTGAATGGCTAACTGGAAATGCATAAATAAACTCTCAGACAAGATTGGTAAAGACAAGATGACCCTAAAGAAGCAGCTGAGGACTGTAGATTAAGGTCCCAGGCAACCTCTAGCACACCTTGAAAACTGATGACTGAACATTTTTAATATTTGTATTCAAATTGAACCACACTGTAACCTGAAACTATACCATAAAACAATTTTGGCTGGAGCAGTAATATTAAAGATTAAACCACTTAGACGCTTTGTTCCCTTTAGAGGTAGATTTTAAGAGCAGAAGCAAGGCAGACATTTCTGGGCTCCAGCGTGAGGATTTGCATGGGAACACCAACCTCATGGTGCAGTTTTGAGCACTATTGAAATCTAGGGCTGCGGTAATTTGCAAGGTAGCAATAGCATCAATTTCATGACTGTATCACAGTAATATTTCCTGACTAAAAAGAGATGGAAAACCTGATTTATTGCTGATAAGAAGACCAAGATTGGACAAACTGCGCTTTTTTTCAGAGTGGTCAGAGATTCTAGGCATTTTCTGTATTTAATGCTGTTCATAAAAACTACAGCAGTGCAGCAACACTTCTCCTTTACTGATGCCCATGCCAAATATGGCTTCTCAAGTGAACAGTGGAGTTCAGGGCACAAAATACAAATAGCTTTAATTTGATAAATTCAGTAAATAAACCTGTAAGTTCTCAGCTGGAAGGACCGAATGTTGTATGAGAAAGAAAGCATTTGACTGGCTGTGGAATGGGTGGTGTTGCATTAGGGATTTTGTTGGATGGCATGTACACGACATGTCTTTAAAATTGGTTAAAATAATACAGGGAATGTTTCTCTTATTTTAAGACATGAATACAAACAGCTTTTGACAGAAAATAAATATTGCAAACAAACAAAAACAAAAAATATCCCTAACTCCAAAACATACTCCAGAAAAGTTTGAAGTTCTTTCCAGATAAAGCTTAGATGCCATACATGTGTCAACTGCAGGGAAAAATATTAGGATGAACCTGTGAATTCAAGTTTCTATAGTTTTGAGTGCCTAGTCTTGCAAGTCAGTGAAATTAATTTTCAGAAATCAGCGACTGGATTAATACAGTAATAATCTTATAACTTTTTGATGAATGACCTTCAAATGCTGTGTAAAAAGAGTATCATAAGAAATTGACTTGTGACCATTTGCTAGAGGGATTCTTTTTGAAACTGATTCTTTGAACAAGTTTCAAATGGTCCAGTTTTATGGTTTGGTTTTTTTTCAGAGGAAGGGGGGTGGGAATATCAGCCTTGCTGTTTTGCTAGTGAAAGAAAAAACAACCAAAAAAATCCCTTTTATTTGTATTCTTTGGCAGTAAAAGCCATGGTAAGAGAATACCATTATTCCTCTGCTATTCTTTTCCCTGATGCCATCCTAGTCTCAACCTGTCCATGCATTTCCCTCCTGTTTCTTATTCAGAATGCATGTGGTCTGGCTAGACTACAATTTAATTACCAATTGTCACTGTTCATTTCTTTTCTTGGTGCTCTTATCCATCCACATTTCTTCCCTTTGAATACCAAAACATCTAGGTTTCCCTTTTTTTTATGGTTCCCATAAACTTGAACTCTCCCACATTCATGCAGCCTCATCATTCCCTGGAATCTCTATATCCATCTTTTTCTTCGTATTCCTACTCTGAATTTTACAATAAGCCTTCTTCCCCACAAGAGCATTCCAAGAACAGAGGAATAATAGGCAGTGAGGGTTTTTTTTTTTTTGTTAGTCTCACATACAAATCTAGATCTATGTTACAGAACCTAGAAGTCAGTGCAAAAGAAGGCAATGAAAAATCATGCATGTGAGATTTGAAATGCACTTACATATGTCCACATTCAGTGACTTATCTCCCCTTTAGTGATGCTTCTGTTGATACTTCAGTGGAAGCAGATGCTACAAGAGTATGTACAGACAAACCTAATAATTTCCACAAGATTAATATGCTGTAAGGCAAATACTTCTTCACCTTAACCTGAGATAAAGCCTCTGTCAAGACTGTTGAGGGGAAATGGGTAAGCAACACCCTGTAACAATTATGTTAATAGCAGCGATTAATTAGTCTGAAATTAAGAGATGAATAGTTGTTCCTGATGCTGTCCTTTAGCATCGTCATGTGCACTCTTTAAATCAAGTTGAACAAGTTCACTACGTTTTCTATTAACAACGATAGCTGACCAACAATATTACTGCCCCTATATTGTTTCTTTATTTCAGAACTTAATTTCCTCCATATATTACTGTTTCTGTTTGGTTGGATAGTCAAATGTGGAGTGTTTCCCTTTAACCACATCCAGAGTAGAGGTTCAATGTAATGTAAATGGTGATCAAGTGACCCAGGGAAACTCCTCTAGGTGCAATACAAAGCATTGCCATACAAAGCCCTGAAGGAGGATTGCAAAAGGATTACTTAACCTTTTCATTAGAAAGACATCTGTCTTCCTATGAGATTAATTCATCTTAATTTAGTAGGTATTATGCAGGTACTTCAAAACACCTTTTTGATTTTCATGTATATTTGACTAACTGTTTTCCAGCCTGAAACATAAGATCAAATCCCACCAGTCATAAAACCTTTATACTGATTTCAGTGGGTTTGGATACAGCCACAAACCCACACAGCCAGGAAAGAAGTTACAAATGCAGGGGAAAGTACTACAATGACAAATACAGCTCAGACTGACACTACGTGCTGCAACTGCACAGATCTTCTCTGAGAATAGTAAAATCTCTGCCGTAAGAATTTCAAAAAACATAAAGAAATAATTTAGCAAGCATGGAAGGTGTTGAACTCAACTCCCAGTCTTGTCATGGAAGATAAAGATGAACTGGAAGATTATGGCTGGCTAGGCAGTATGAATCATAAACTGACTGTGCTCAGTAACACTTACAAGAAGCCAATACAACTCTATCAGTTCCTTCTGAAAGCTTAAAAATCTGTGCTTTAAGAAATCAGACAAAGAAGATATGCAAAAGTAAGGAGTACCTGTACCAGTCAAAGTAATTTGAACATACATAACTTTATAAGGGGATAAAGAAACACAATAAAACAATAAACCAGAGATAAAAAAATTAATCTACAAAATAAGTTATGTCAACATTACTAACCTTCTCACATGTCCATGGCAGCAGTTCAAACATAGACTAACATCCTTATCCAAGCTAAGAAGCATCTGAAATAGTCAGTCTCTGCAGTATGTGGAGCTCCAGGGCATGCATTGCCGGGTAAAAGGCAGCTTTTGTTATTTGTGATCTCACTCTTCAACTCTACCACCACTCCTGCTGCCTTCCTACCCACATTTGTCATCATTGCCAGAGAACTTTCCCAGCTGCTGCTGATTGTCAGCCTGTGAGCTCTTTTGGGTCTTCTGGGACCGTACTTCAGTGCTTCTCTTGTGCATGAAATAGAAATGTACCCTTCAAAAATGGACAGTATTGGCCATGATTTTTACTTGTCTCAAGATCTTTCACCTTCCCATTTCTGGCTGCAGCCACTGTCAAAACAGCATTTGTCTATAGGAATATTTGTCAAAAATTTAATTTCTGGAGGTTTCTGGACATGGCTTGCAGTCCTTCAATCACCTCAACCTCGTACTTTTTTTTTCTTTAATAGAAATATTCTAAGTTATTGCGCATCTCGCATGTAGATGATGTCTGGTTCAGTTGTTCATTTTCCTTCTTTCCCAACAGGTGCCAAGAGAGTGCTCTTCTCTCCGACAAGTCCCTGTCCACACTGAGTACTTCAATAGTTATTAAGTATTTCTACTTCCATTTACTTTGAACTGAAGAACGCCTCCAGGAAATGTAAGGAGAACAGTGAGCTGAAATTTCATTTCCACATTGCATTTTTTTCTAGTAAATTTTAGATAATTATTTCTGAAGTGATTTTCTGGGCAATAGAATATGAGGTAATAGTGTGATTTAAACGTCATTCTGCTAAACATGTACACCATCTACTTTCAATTACTTTGACTGCTTGATACCCAACACCTTAGTTCCAGAGTCTAAATTCTCTGTAGCTGCCTGTGGAGGAATCTAGGCACCTTTGAATGGTGATTCTTAGCATGTAAATTAGATCAATAAATTCAGAATATGTGACCACACCCTCTATAATCTACAAATCAAAGAGAAAGGTCTGCAGGAGGGCACTGCATGAGGGTTGTATAGCTCAGGGAGAATGTGGTTCAAAGTACCACCCGTATCTCCAGTAGGCAACAAATACTCTTTATTAGCTCTAGTTTAACAACAAGTTTGGACCTCGTCTGCCTTGCTCAGAGAAGCTACCATGCAGGTCTGTGCTATCCTTGGTGCTTTGGATGGACTTTTTCCCTCTAGCATAGCACGGCACAGTGCAAATGCAAAGCCTAGCATGTGCCTTGGTGCTGCACTCAAGGCAGCACTTCCTCCTAGAAGCCAGAAAATGCTGAGACTTGGGTACAATAAATAGGAACATAGACTGCATCTTCCCAGGAAAAACACGTGGTGGATATTGTATTTTTTAGGGGCAAGCCCTGTCTCTTGGGATCAGCACTGCTCTCCCAGCCTCTGGCTTGTTGTTGAGCTCAGCCCTGTGCTGAGCTCAGCCAGCTCCAGGTGTTCACGTGTGTTTGCATCGAACCCAACCGGCTTCTGGGACTCAGAGATCTGTTCTGGGTGGAGGGTATTTGTACTCCCCAGCAGCTCCACTCTTCATAAGGAGATCTCAAGGCACCTGACCTGGATGGGCTTGCTGCAAACCAGGTTATATCTGCCAGGGTTGTTTTTCTGTGTGTTTTGCTGCAGAACAGTGGCAACACTAGTCCCAGAGGTAAAGTGGTGTGAGAAACAGTGGAGCTGTGCTTGTGCCAAACCTTAAGAGTCTTTCCATAACTTGCATAAATAATCTGCAATCCAGATAACTGATATTTGACTGTTGTAAGAAATACCGATTCTAGAAGTTTTCAGGATACTAGGCAAAGAAGAAACCGTGAGGATAGACAGAGTATCAATTTGAAAAAAATTAGTTTTGTAAAAACAAATGCAAAAACCAGGAAAAAAACCCTTAAAGTACTACCATTATCAAAGGTGAAAAATTAAAAGGATTAATTAATTAATCTTCAAATAAAAGAGTATATGAGACAAAGTTCTGACCGGCCTGTTCTGTGTTAAAACATTTTCTTTCTCATCAAGCATTTTTATTCTTTTATAAACAAGTGTATTTTTTATGGAAGTGAAAAGTACCACAACCTAGATTCTGCCATGATTCCTCCGATGAAAATGAAAATATTTTGATTCTTCTCATTAGTTTAATGCAGAAAAAAAACCTTAAATACAGTAAGTTTGTTGACCTCTGCTTGTATAATAAGTATATAGAGATTAATCACAGCAGCTCCCTTAAGTTTCCTGAATGTCTTTTGGTGTTATAGATGAGATGACTGGACATCCTGACATTTGTAGGGTACATAAGTAAGCAATTCAACTTGACTGGCACACCCTGTCTCTTGGAAGAAATTGCACTACTATTTTCCCATGAAACTTGTGTTTAAAAAGGAAAGAACTGCATGCATTATTTCAAGGGATGAGGTTAACAATAGGAATTTAAACAGATAGCTATAAACTTAGTAAAGTGAGGATTAGTACAGACTGTGGTGCACATTGATTCCAAACTGCAGATTTGTGGATTTTCATTTTATACTAGGTAAACAACCACACTGGACCACTAATGACATACTGCCTCCCATCTGGGTCCCCAGCCCAAGACAGCCACAGTCTGCATTTCCTAGATGCTGACAAGTCAGTGCAGCTGAAGCCAGCAAATGCCATGAGTGACTGGTGGCCATCAGACAAGTTCCAGGCATCTCCAGTGAAGAACACAGGTAATGACACACTTTATAGGCTGCTTCTGTAAATTCTGGGACATATACTTATGGAGTTTACAAAATACCATATCTGGGATCTGAGATGGCTAACTTATTTGTGTTCGTAGGGTGCTCTATGGTAACAAGCATAAAAGAAAATAACTATTTCAAGTCTTAACATAAGGGACAGCTTACATACAATAAGCAAGATAAAGTCACACTAAGACTGAGAGGAACCAAAGCAAATATTACATGGTGTTACCTATTCAGCATTTTGCATTTGGAACACTGAAGTACCTTCTCTGGGGCACAAAGGAAGAGGTCCAAGTGGCTTCCTCTGAGCATCTAAGTGACTTTTTCAGCTGAATAACAGTACTTGTGTTTCGACAAACCACATTCTGTATCACTATAATACACTGGATGACATAAAGGTTAAACAGACTTAATTTTGGCATTTCTGCTGTTTCTTAACTTTTACCATTCAATATAAGTGACCAGTATTACATAGACAAAAGAGCTACACCCTTACATATAATCTTTTACCTAAAATGCTACATAGTTATCACTAACTGCCTAATTAATGTACCTTTACATCATATTGCCATTTCAATTAATTTTTAATTATATTACTATATAATCAATAAACACCATGTAATATATATAATATGCAATATTAATATATTGAACATTTAATGTTATTTTAGTTTTTATAGAAACATATTGATATAATGTATAGGTATAACTATATAAAAAACATTATTTTGTATGCCGTTCTTTCCTTAAAGAACAGCATACAAAATAATTCCACTTTCCCACTGGAATACAGACTTCACAGCACTGGAGACATTTATGTTTGATTAACTTGACTGTTCTGCTTACACCCATGATTATTTAAGGGCATTAAAGAGATCTTAATTTAAAGGCAGAAAAGGCATCCAGAGAACTATTAGGGATAATAGCTAAAAGGACTTGTGACTAAAGGGCTTGTCCTTTGAGATTTAATAATTGCAGTGAATTGGATGCAACCAGCTAGAGAAAAGTAATAGCATTACAGAAACCAAAGAATACATAGTCTGAGCCTATCAGACCATCCCTAGTCCATCCAGATGTAAAGCTGATGTACTAAAATCAGTTCAACTTGTCTACATGACTGTACTTCTTCAGTGGGAGTATATTGCACTGAGATGGGGGACAAAGTAGGTTTTTAGTCTGAACAGCTAGGTCCTAAAATGAAGGGTGATTGTCCGTGGATAGGTTCTTTGGAAAATGTTCCCCATACACACATTTACAGCATGTGCAAACCTATTTACAGCTATTTGACCTAGAATAGTGTTAGCCTTGCCAGGACTCAGAGACTGCCGGTCCAGGCCTTTCCTTGCTCCCTCCTCTTTGAACACAATCTGCATAACTCTCTATCTCATGCAAGATTCAACTGACAAGGCTTTCAAAATTAAGTCTATTCAAATGAATAGTTCTTAACATATCTCTATATGTGTCAGTTTCATACTATGAACCAGTACTGCCCATTTATACATAAACTTTAGATACTGCCCAAATTTTGCAATCCTCATGATGAAGCCAAATTCTGGTCTTGTAACCTCCAGATGAGCTTATATATGAACATTCAGTCACAGTGTGCCTATAACCACACAAAATATTAGTCCCTGGTGAAACCAGAAGAGGGACTTTTAGATACCTAAATTTCTTTTTCAAGTACTTCAGTTTCAAAGACTATATTTAAAACTTTTTCCCAATTTTCCAAGGCTCAGAAGAAAAGTTAGTCTATGTATGCCAATTATACTGCTGTTATAATTATTAAAGTAACTTTATTGACTATGTTGTATGAAAAAAAATATTCATTGTTTTTTTATCTTTTCCTAGCATGTGTAACAGAAAGGACTTGTGTTTATTTTCCAGGAATCATTTTGAGACAACTTCAGAGTCAACATAGCACATATAAGTGGCACCAAACTGCACCTTTGAGATGACTGGGATTTTTGACATGTGAGCACATTCTTTCTTGCAAGAGTTTGCTTGAGTGGTACTTGTATTGATGTAATGAAAGAAGTGCAAGACCAACCAAGGCACGAGTATTTCTCCACTATTGCTCTCTATTCAATTGCAGACATAATTACTGTCATAACAATTCTCAAGGCACTGGAACAAGTGCAGCACCAATTAAAAAAGGAATCCAAAAGGGTTCTTGCAGCTCATAGAGATGATTGCCATAGTCTGTTATTTAAACTCGCATTTGTCAATCCCTTGACTTTACACTTGCTACGTGGCAAAACACTTGAATTCTGACAAATTTATATTTTTATTCAGTATTTGAAAGAGGAACTTTTCAGGCTGATAGCAGGACAAAAGATTTTGTGTACTGCTAATCAAGGGTATCACTAGGATTTTATGAATAAATGAGAATGCACACCTTGTCATCTTCCTTTCTATCTTTTGAGAATATTGCAGAAAAATTTTCTTGTCTAGGAGCTCAAATGACCACAAGCAATAACACAAACCATAGAGAAACAGATGAGGGCTCCTATAACTGTCTTGTCTGCACAACCAACACTGTATATAGCATGGCTTTGTGCAGTAAATATTCGGTGTAAGAAATGCTACAACCATCAGCAAAGTAGGGGTTTTTTTTCACACTTAAGTATTTATAAGCCAAGAGGATTTGCATACAATGTTTTAAGATAGAATTTTTTGGTGTGGTGACTTGGTGACTCTTTTGGAGATACATGTGTTTTCATTCTCTTGCTGTGCTCAGTGCTGTGCAATGCATGTAAGGGCCAGACCCTTCACAGGAGGAGCAGGAGAGCAGAGCTGCCCAAAGGACAATTACTGCTGCCAGTGAAGAAATGAAGATGCCAGATTTGGGAGAAAGAGTTCAGCTGCCCAAGGAGGCAGAGGCTTCATGAGGAGTTAAGTAGAACAATCCATCACTGCTATGAAGCCCTAACATAGATTGTGGTTTTTCAAGTACTTAAGGTATTGTCTGGACATGTTTTGGAGCTGTTTTATACTCTCACACAACACAGAGATCTTCAGATTGTACACTTGATATTTCCAAAACCTTCAAAAACTTAATGCTTTTGTTTCTAGAACAGGCATATTCATATTTTTATGTGTTAGAATAAGTTCAAGGAAACTTTCAAAGTTATTTTAAGTGGCATGATTTTCTTTTACTGTGTATGTTGCTTGAAATATTAATGTTATTTTGTGACATGGATTGGACACAGAGAAAAGTAATTCTTGATCCTCTTATATATTTTTTGTGTGTGTGTGACCTTTCTCAGGTCTGCAGCCACACTGGAGCCAATTTCTCCTATTATCTGAGACTAAAATATTAAATTTTCCATATTCATAATCTTAGGAAGAAGGGGAGGTCATCAGGATTATGACAAACGTTGCTTATTATGGTAACATTTAACCTGATGACAGCACAAATACAAATTAACTAAGCCATAGTTCTGAGTGAAAGCTTCCATTTCAGCTGTAGACACTTTTGAATTAGATAAATAAAGCCAGAAAATCCACATTTTAAAGATTAGGCATGGGTTAGTATAATATTATTTCATGAATATTCAGGTAAAATTAAAATATTATTTCATCTAAAATTAGGAAATGGTTACATCTTTAAATTAGGTTGACTAATACATATTATTTTTATGCAAAGCTAACCAAAAAGGCACCATAGGTAATTTTGTCTAGCCTAAAAAGGAACCTAAAAATGAACCTTCAAATTAAGCCCCCTTAATTGAAGCCTTCTTTGTGATATCTTGCCACAGTTGCATTGCTTTCCTGATCACTGCCAGCAGTTAGAAATGTTCTTGTCCAGAAATGCCATGGACATCTACTTCAGTCTTCAGTCTCTTCCATTTTTTTCTCTGAGTCTCCTATTACATTGTTCCTGGATTACTTCTTAGCTCCTGATCCATTACAAATAGAGTCAGAGGTTCTGAGATCCTTGGGCTCCACCTCATCAGGGTCTTTTCTCAGTCATTTTGTTCTTAGCAATGCAATAAATGGCTAGCTTATATTAGCAGAAGGTAGAACTCCATAGGTACCAATTGCTACACAGTGCTGAAAAAATCAACAGCATGAATTTGTCCTGGCATTGCAGAGAGAGAGAGAGAATGAGAGAGAGAGAGAGAAAGAGAAGAAAATGCCATCAGATGCTGAAATACCATAGATGGGATTTAGGCAGAAAAATGGCTCAATGATCACTCACTATTTCTTCCTCACTGAAAGCTGACATGTAATGTTTCTCTACTATCTCTGCTATCTTTTCTGGCACCCTTTTCTCTAGTCTCATTTCATTGCATACATTCATTTTTAAATTATATCTCAATTTTAATATTTAACAAGTAAAATAGGATTAAAGAGCTTTAAAAAGCACTTAAGAGAAGTCTAAACACTGTGGCTTTTCCATTTGACTGATAAATGGAAAGTAACTTCAGAAGTAATTACTTTTAATAGCAAAAGAGTGGAGGATATTGAGTAAAAAATATTTAATATGCCAATAAGAACTCCTGATTTTCCCAGCAGCTGGTTATGTGACTTTGGATCAATCACAGTTCACTGTGCACCCATTCCTCTGCTTATTACACAAGATGTTGTAGTGCAGGGACTGCTTTCTGCCCCATGGTTTTATGTCTGCAATGCTTCTCTGCCACATGATGCAGGTAGTCACTAATGATGGACCTTACAGTCTGGGATGTCTGAGTTTTCTGAGCCCAAGCTTGCCAAAGCAGTCAGGACCAAGGACTTACTGAATAGCAGTTTTTCTAACTTGCTAAGATAATTGAAGAAGCCCATACAAGGACATCCAAGGCATTAGCTATTTTAGTTACGATATAAAATAATGTCACCACTTAGTGAAAAATGCTAAATAAGCTTGCTGAACACAACAGGTTTATTTCTAATAGTCTTGCATTCTGTTGGCTTGTAGTTAAAATAAACTGGGATTTACAATTTTGCTGCAAATTATTTTGCTCTGGGAAAATTAAATTTTTATTTCTGTTATGAGTCATAACCAAATTATCATAGGTGTTTAAGCTCTTATTCTAGCCACTAAATACCTGATTCTTGATTCACAAAGTAAGCTGAATATCAGGTTAACTCCTATCATAATCTGATACAACTACCTTGTTCAAGTAGTAAGCTCTGGGCAAGTACTCAATATCTTTTCCAAACCTCAGCTAAAGAAAGCTATGTGGTAATTTAAGGATTCATAGCTGAGTCATTCAGATTTTGGCATACTCAAAGCATTTTCCATTTGCTAAGGTTTGTGACAAAATTTTTAGGCCATATGCCTAGAGTCTGGGGAAATGAAGGATTTTCAGGAATTCCATTAGGAGATGTACAGATGCAGTTCTGGGTCTACAGAAGCTGCCCAGATTTCTTTTCACCAGTTTAGGCTCACCATAGAAAAGGGCATAACTAAGGTGAACATACACCACTGAAGTGAGAAATAATTGAAGTAGAGCTTAGGGAGTTTGCAAAGGATTTTGTGATTACAAAACCGTGACAGTGTTCCTCCATAATTTTCAGTATACCTGTGTAAGGTGTAAAATCTCCCAAGTAGATCACTTTTGTTTTTAAGACAAATGTTTTGCAAAAATATTTGATATTATAATGGGAGAAACCATAAATAGAGCTACAATTAGAGCTCTGGTATAATGTTGCTCTTCAGGAATGAGCAATCCCAAATATTTTGGACTTTTTGACTCTTGTAAAAATAAACAATACTGTGGTAAAGCAACTTAAACTACATGCCACCAAAACCAATTTCAATTTCTGCAGAGAGCATCAGTTGTTTGTAACTATAGATAAATAATTTTAATGTTTTAACAGTAAATTAATCAAATATAGGTTTGAAATATTAATTAAAATGAGGTTATCTCAATAAACTATTTTGATTAGTAAAAGAAAGAAATGAAAGAAATTTTGAAATTGCTTAAATTCAAATATATCATTTTAACATGCCTGAGCCAAGCTTTCTTTTTATTTTTTTTTTTTTAAATTTGAATTGGTATATGCTTATGAGCCAATACTCATTTCTTAAAAGAAGAAAACGGCCCCAGGATCTTTATAAAAGAGCTTTGTACAGAGGAGAGAAAACAAAATTATTACGTTTGTGGATACAGATTTTGAAACACTTGGTGTTGATTCAAAATTAAATGGTTTGTGCTTTCTTTTATTTTGTAGGAAATCTGAAAATCTTTTCTAATTCTACCCAAGTAAAGGCTCCATTCTCCCCTTCTACATCTCAAAAATTTCTGTCTTACATGGAAAGAAACACTAACAGATTATATAAGTCAAAATCTAAGTGTCAAAGAAATCCATTGTCAAGGTCTGAAAAGACTTAAAAAACACACCTGAGATATTAGGTTGAACAGACACATTGCAAGACCTTGGTGAAGCCCAGGTACTCCGGCTTTCAGTGTGCCGGGAAACTACATTTTCTGTATACTTCGGGTGAACTCTAAATTCTCTACCACTGTTTAAAAATGTGTGGATATGCAGCAGAGGAATCAGGGGTTTTACACAGAGACAATAAAATCATAACATTCCTGAACATACCTCATGTTTCAACAGCAATGATTCCTGGAAGAACAGGATTTACCGTATGGCAAGTGTGCCACGTCTGTGAAGTCCCACTGTGGACCTTAGCAGAGGCCATGAGATGATCTCCCCAGTGGGTTACTGCATTAGCTCAGGATTAGTTAAGTCTTGGAACTAACCCTGACAGGATCTCCAGAAACTGATTTAGAGAAAAGAATTTTAAGATTATGTGATTAGCAGCTAAGTTGCTAAATTTATTTCCTCAAATGCAACATCATCACACCATCGATTTAACCACTGTTTTCTCAGTGTAAACTGGAATGCAATTATAAGATAACTAAGAGATTGCTTGTGCTGTCTACCCAGCAGAAAAATGTTATTTCAAATGGTATGCATTCACTTAGTTTTCTTCTCAAAGTTATGCTACACATCACATTTATATTTTCATTTTTTGCTGCTGATCCTGCAATAGACTGTTCTGCAAAAACATAAAACTGAAATTAATTTTCCAAAAGAAAACTTTCAGTGAAACAAGCGGAAAAAAGAAATTGTAAAAATTAAATTTCAAATTTTGAGGCATATCACAGAATTGTCATGAGAAAAATGAAGTTTAAAGGCTTGGTATTTCAGCTTCTTCTTTTACTCTGAAAACTGAAAGTACACTTTGATCTGCAGAGATCCTTTGTGTCTTGTAAATTTGTTATAACTTCCTCCCCGACTACGTTTTCTCTTCTCACCGTGCTCAGTGCAGATGAGAAGGAAAAGAGAGCATGTGAGAAGAGAGAGACAGATATAGGCGGTCACAACCCGAGTGCTAACCTGAGCCCAATCAGCAGCTCAGACTGGACACGGTTGTTTATCAGGATAAACTGCAGGAACACAGCCACTCCTGTGCCACCAGACAAGCCCTGGAGACAAGGCAGAACTTCCCTGACAGTCCCTTGCTTTAGAGATGCTGGTTTCAGATTTCCCGTGCTTTGTCCCGCAGCCTGCAGTGATGAACACTGGATTAGGTGTAGGTTTGGTCACCTGTAGAAATCCCCATGCTCCTACCTGGACCGGGCCGCGCCGTGCCAGGCCGACGGCGTGTGTCCTGCATGTCCGTCCCGCGCCCGCTCCGGCCTTCAGGGCCTGCACGGCAATGCTGCAGTGCACCAGGGCCTGAAATAAAAGTGTTCAAAGGGGTAAAGTATGGGCTTGTGGTGTGTTTACATGAGTTCAAGGGTTCCTGGTCAAAGCTGGTTTGCACCAGCTCTGGCACTCCTGGCCAGAGCAGGAGTGAGAGAGATATGCCCTATCTGCATCTGCCTGTGTCAACATGTCCCCTGCGTGGCCTTGGAGCAGGGATTGCTTACACAGTGTGACAGAAAGCAAGTGTTTCATCTAAGAGGGCCTCTCTTTGCTGGCTTCTATTTTTGCTATGAGGACTTCGAAAAATAAATTATTTTTCTCACAGGATTTATGAACCTCAGCATCTCTGTAATCAGCGCTTGAATACCCTCTGAATAACATCAGGATTTTAACTCTGGCAAGCAGAGGTGCTGTCTTTGGTGCTTTGTTGCTTTGTAACAAAATGTGTCTTTTTCAGAAGCTAAACTCCTGATGGACCTTAAATGCTGGATAACTGATTGGACAAGCGATTTTGAAGGAAATGGTGTACCCTTGTTCTGACAAGGGAAGGCTCATTCTTTGATCGAAGTCCAATCCTTTTATACCTGTGCTCCATCAAAAAAAATTGATATTTTGAAAGCACTAAGACTGTGTATCTCCCTAATGCTTGGATCAGAAAGGAAGAAGAAAAGCTGAATTGATCTTCTGCAAGTACAAAGTACATCAGGCATGAAAATTTCTAGAAGGTGTTTTCTTGAGTTCTGACAATGCAGGATACAGAGGTGCAGGTAATGCAAACATCCTGTACGTGGTATACGAGAATTTGATCCTGATCCAAGTTGTTGTCAGAACAGTTTAAATTCATACTCATCTTTTTGGGTTTTGGGTAGAAACAAATGGCCTGTATCAGGAGCAGTGTGGCCAGCAGGAGCAGGGAGGTCATTCTCCCCCCGTACCTGGCACTGGTGAGGCTGCACCTTGAGTGCTGTGTCCAGTTCTGGCCCCTCAGTTTGGGAAGGATGTTGAGACGCTTGAGTGTGTCCAGAGGAGGCAACGAGGCTGGTGAGGGGCTTGGAGAACAAATCCTATGAGGAACAACTTGAGGGAGCTGGGGGTGTTCCGCCTGGGTGACTTTATCACTCTCTGGAATTTCCTGAAGGGTGGCTGTAGTCAAATGGGGATTGGTGCCCTTCTCCAGGCAACAACTGACAGAACCAGAAGACACAGTCTCAAGCTGCACCAAGGGAAATATAAGTTGGATTTTAGGAAAAAGGTTTTTATGGGAAGAGCAATAAAGTACTGGAATGGTCTGCCTGGAAAGGTGGTGGAGTCGCCATTCCTGGATGTGTTTAAAGAAAGACTGGGTGTGGCACTGGGTGCCATGGTTTAGTTGAGGTGTTAGGGCATGGGTTGGACTCTATGATCTTGAAGGTCTCCTCCAACCCAGTGATTCTGTGATTCTGTGATTCTGTGACTACAGAGTCATAAGATTATAAAAATATTAGAAGAGGATACCAAAGTATCTCTAATATTCCCTGTTCTTTTTATCTTTCTGGTTTTATTATTTTATTAAATTCTTTCTCCTCTAGTTGCTGAAATCTAAAACATTCACCTGGTTTCCGAAATGGCTTGAACTTTAGGAGAGAAGGGGTTTGAGCATATCTTAGATGATGCATCTTGAATATGGGGAAAAAACTCCCCCTTTCTTCTTTCTTCAAGTGTTGCTTTACACATATAAACATTCAGCACTGTGGGTCCATCCCAAGACTGTTACTCAAGAGAGATCTCAGGAGCTGAAAGACACCCTTCCTGACAGGTCAGACAATCTTCCTTTACAATAAAGGGAAGAGAAGTATTTTGAAGCTGGTTTTGGTTTTGGTCTAATGAACACTGTCACAGCTGAATTATATGCATATTTTTAAAAACAAAAGAAAACAAAGAAAAAATTAATGTTTTCAACCTGGAGCAGCAAGCTTCTTGTGACATCCACAGTTTTTCAGAGAAAATCCTGAAGCATAAACATTCATTGAAAATATTCTCCACTGATGCAATATGACTTCATTTGAGCATGGCCTCCATGGAATGTTACGGGGTTGTTGCTAAGAAACACTGATATATGACACCAAATTACATTACTGACATTGAATTTTTACTCCTTTTCATGTTATAGCTTGCTTGAAAACAGCTGCAATTATACCATAAATGGAAGGGAAGCTACCAGCCTCTATTCAGTGCCTTTTGTGTTTTAGTTACAGGCTGAAGTCCTTATCTTTTTACTATATGTCTATAATGGTCCTACAGTATTTCAGTTAAAAATAATGCCAACATTATTGATGGTCTGCATCCTCATCTCCTACATAGTCATCTCAATAATAAAACAAATGTCCTCTTTGATTTTTCGCCCAATATATGCTAAATTGCAGGAAGCTAGGTCTTATGGTTTCTCTATTTTCCATGTTAATGTAACAATCCATTTTGACCTGCAGGTAATAAAATAAGAAACATTCAAACTCATAGCTAATGTTTTCAGGGTACTTCACTTTTCGCTTGTTTTGATCTATGCAATTGACCGGTTGAAAGCTGAAAAGGAATGGATGTTTTTTAGTATGTATTTTAAACTCCTGTTCTTTTGTAAAGCATATGGATGTTTTTCTTCTTAAAGAGCCACTCATCCGATAGCTGATTTATGGCAAGTATTAACAGCTTGTGCTAGGGAAAGTATATCTTAATTTATACAAACAGAGCCATTTGATTATTTTTTAATATGAAAACAGAGCCCAGAACACCCATATTTGAAGCTGGGATCTCAGCACAGCCAGCACTGCAGAAGTACACAAGTGAAGAGGGAAGTTCTTCCTGCAGGGTTTAAACCCCTAAGAGCCAAAATGGACAAACTTCGAGAAAAGTGTTACTAGAGCCATAAAGATTTTACAAAAGGACTAATGATTTAAACCATGTATGTTTACATATATAACCTTCGAGTAGCTTGCTCATAATTTCTGTTCCAGGGCTGGTGGGGGTCCATCTATTCGAGAAGGGGAAGAGTAACTTCAGTCACAGGCTTGGTAAACAGATGAAGAGGGCTTTAAACTATAGCTGCAAGGGGAGGGGACAATCAATCTGTTCCACCCCTTCCACTTTCCATTTTGATATCAGGACCAACAAGAGAACCCCAGAGCCTGGAGAAGGATCACAGGTCATCAGGAGAACAGCAGAAAGTAATTCCAGCCACTCCAGACAGTAAACTGTCTTCATTGAGAGCAGCTTCTATTGGAATGCCCTCAGCATGGGGAGTAAACAAGAGTGAGAGACAGCTCACATCTACCAGGGCTATGATCTTATCAGCCTCATGGAGGTGTTGTGGAATAGCTCCTGTGACTGGAGTGTTGGGATGGGTAGATACAGACTCTTTAGGAAAGATAGGAAGAGAAGACAAGGAGGATGTGTCACCCTCCATGTCAGTGATCAGTAGGAGGGCATTGTATCTCCACCTGAAGATGGGTGACAAGCTGACCTGACATACCTCACTTTAGTAACTACTAAAACTTACGGAGGGTGGAAAAAGTAAGTACGTCACTCTATCAGGAAAAAAAAAAAATTAATAATTTGCAGGACAGAAAAACCACCATGAAAACATGTATGCATATAAAGATCAAAAGAAATCAGTGCGTCAGAAATCGGTACATGGGACTGCATGTTAGTTGGCCAAAAATAAAAAAAAAAAATACAGAAGGATGGTTGACATCAGAAGAAAGATGTAAGAAGAGCAGAGTACTATCTTACATTTCAGGGAAGTGGTCATAACTTTCTGTGGGCTACAAAGACCAAGACAATGATGCAGATCCACCTACACATTTAATCTGTGAGAGGAAAAGGGACCACCTTGCAGTGAAAGGAAAGTGGATGATCTGGATGAAATCTGCCAGTAGATTAATACAAGAAGGGATCTTCCTATAACATTCTTGAAGAAAGGTTGTGGAAGCTGTAACAGAAAAAAGGAAAATTCACTCTACAGTGACAAGATGAACCTTAAAAATACAGCTAAGCAACAAAAAGGAAAAAAGCAACAATAAAGGCTGAACGTCTACACTTCTCAAGCTTCATGAATACCAAACAGAAGAGTTCCAGGGTATCTTCTGAAGACTAGGGAAACACCCAGCAGAACAGAGAAAAAAACTAAAGGAATTTAACTCTTCCACCTTGACTTCTGGGAAATTCTCAAGAAGTTTGACTGTAGAAGCAGGTAGACTCATTGTGTTTGCAATTATAAAGCAATAAACCCAGGATGTGCTAATGAAATAAAAGAGTGGACCATTATAAGAGTCAAATACCAAATTATCAGACCACATACCATGATATGTGATACATCCATTCACTTTTAGATAATAAGATACTATATCACTGTATTTTCAATCTGATGTTACTTATCTCCTCTTTCTTGAAATCTTGTTTCCCTTCCTTCGTATGCTTTATATTGCAAAAATTTCTGCACACCACGTTGGTTCCTATCTCCACATTTCTTTGTCTGAAAGGCAGCACAAACTTTTTAGCCTTTGTCATAGGCTGAAGTATACCCTGTGTTCTCCTCAGATGTATGTCTTGTTACTGAGAATATTCATATCTTCTGGTTTGCAACATCATAGTTGAGTGCATGTGTGCCTTCTGGCAAGGAATTGATTGTATTGTGATTGCCAGCTGCACAGTGGGGAGGTAAGAGCCTTCTGAATTTTATTGTGTTTGTTTTGCCTAGAAAATTACAGAAGAAAGGTATTAAAACAACCTGCACTGATATAGGCCATTTGCTTTTTGTCATATTTTATTACTGCTTCCCTGACTTTGATTATTCATTCCCAAATTTTTCTTCTAATTGTATGCATTTTATGCACTGGGTTTTTTTCTTCCCTAGACATAAGCACTAAATTTTTCAAACAACCTTGGGTTTAATTTTTTTAATACCCACTGGGACTGGGGCTTTCACATGATATGTATGTTCTAGTAATTTGAAATAGCATAGTAACACAGAGTAATGGAGCTACAGAAGGATTTTAAAATCCTCCCACCTAAGGAAGATATTGCAGACTGACAGTCTTTAAATAGACCTGCAATTTGTCCAGAGCTTGTACAGGAAAATTCTTATCCCATTCCCACCTAACCTGAGACATCTTGATTTGGAGTTCCTACTTCACTTCATCAACTTGCTTTTAATATGCACAAAACAGTATTTCTTGGGAAAGTTTCTTTCCATTTGAGAAAAAAAGGACTCATGGTTTTGGTACAAAACCACAACCTTAGTAATTTGTATCACCAAGAACTATTTAATTGCAGCTCCTTTTCCATATTTGTGTGTTAATCCTTGTATTTTCTAATGAAATAAAAAGAGGGTATGTCTGCAGTTTACCATTGAAAAACCTGCCACAGTTACCCTGCATATTGAAAGACCTGTTGTTTCTTATAAAACTGTGATGAAATGCTGCACTACAGCATTGCAAGGACACTACAATAATAAATTGAAGAGAGGCAGAATTAGCTCCATAACAACATTTCTCATGAATAATATTTTTTGTTCTCCTCCTTGCCTGCAAAGAGTGTTTACTGATTTTTTCACACTCAACAATGGGAATATCACAATTTGTGTCAGTATTCACCATCACAGCAGATATTAGAAGCTCTGATTGTTTTTCATAATAGTCTGAATGATTTTCTAATTCTTGTTAAAACTTATATATGGATTTAACCACTAACCTTTCTTGGGATGAAATCCAGAAACCTTGTAAGTCAATGAAAAACCTGTGATAAACTGAAAGAAATTTTAACCTTGTTCTTCACAGCTTTGAAACATGTATAGGCAGCTGTAACACTGCCAGTTGTTCCAGCTTTATTATGAGGAGAGAGAAAAAGGCTCAGAACTGGTTACATTCTGCTGTGCAATTTGGATTTCTGTTGAAGGCTCTGCACTTGCTTAGTATTAAAGAAACTGGGATTGCCTATAGATAGGCTTCAATATTTTTTTGGGATTCTATGTTTCGATACTACTGAATGTTTATATAAGGAATTACATTCTTAGTGCTTCCTGAGTTTGTAAGAAACAAAAGAAAAAAGTAAACATGAAATGCAAACACAAAAAAACCTCACACACATATACTAATTACTTGCCCCAAAGCCAGTATTAGTGTTTTGTTAGCCTCAGATTTCTCAAATCTACACAAATGAATAAACACCATGATATAAACATAAAGAAAAATCTTCACACATCAGAAATTAGGAACCCTTGGCCTTAAGCATAAAGGCTTTCTCAATCTAACACAAATACAACCAAAAAAAGAGGATGAAAAAAGACAACTGGAAGTAAATTATATAAATCTTGTTTTGGTAAAAAACAGTGTAGATGGAAATACTGGTAAGACACTTTTTTTTCTCAAACAGTAGAACTGATGGTAGGAGTCTACTGCAGTGATTTCAACAAGGTCTATTAACTCAGAAAAATCTGATCTATAAAAACATGTTTATCTTGATTCTCTTAGTCCTGATATTAGACATCAATCATTCATGGAAGCATCATCTTGCAGTTTGCAAGGACACTGCAGAAATAAATCCAAGGAATGGCAGGAAGTATTCAATTTATTTCCTATTATTTGAGTTTTCTGTTTAGAGGCCAGTGAAACCACTGTCCTTACAATTTCTGCACAACATAACTCAAGAGGCAGCTCATTCAGAAAACACTACTGCTCTCAGCCAATATCTTGTCTGAACATTAGGCATCTTAAAGTTTTATTCAGAACATGCCTGAAAGTGCTTTGTTTTCCACTCATTGTCTGCAAACTTTCCCTGCAATTAGTCCTAACTATGATTCTTGAGAAGGTTGGTGTTTTCCCAGAGTTCAATAATGTGTGTGTCAGACTAGGTTCCAAGTAAAAAGCGGCTTAAAACCCCCTTTCTTGCCCTTTTCACTTGTCTCAAAGATTGGACCAACACTGAGATGCAGGAGCTAGAGATTTAGCTCCTTGTCTTCCAGGATGTATCTAAACACACATGTTCTGCCTCCTGAAAGAAAAAAACATATTGCAAATGCTGGAATGGAAATCTGTTCTGTCCTCCCAGTGTTTTTCACTTTGTGTGGAGTCGTTGAATATTCATGGAAAATGGTAATGCTTTTCATGACTTCATGCTCTAGTGACTATAGCAGTTTCCTAGGAGAAGGGAGAGCTGATGTTCTATTCTTGACCTAATTAATATTTCATTATCTCTATTAAATGGGAAAGAAAAAAAAAAAAGAAAGAAGAAATCAAAACTCTCTCACTGTTCATCCACTCATCTCCAGTACAGCTCAAAGTCCTGAAGCACAAAAGTCAATGTGGTCTGCTTGCAGTCCAGAAAAAATCATCATCATCCATTTCTTTCTTACTCTTTCTTACTCACTCTAGCAAAAGTGCGAGCCTAGGACCCTTCCCTTCCCTTCCCTTCCCTTCCCTTCCCTTCCCTTCCCTTCCCTTCCCTTCCCTTCCCTTCCCTTCCCTTCCCTTCCCTTCCTTCCCTTCCCTTCCTCCCTTCCCTTCCTTCCCTTCCCTTCCCTTCCCTTCCCTTCCCTTCCCTTCCCTTCCCTTCCCTTCCCTTCCCTTCCCTTCCCTTCCCTTCCCTCCCTTCCTTCCCTTCCCTTCCCTTCCCTTCCCTCCCTTCCCTTCCCTTCCCTTCCCTTCCCTTCCCTTCCCTTCCCTTCCCTTCCCTTCCCTTCCCTTCCCTTCCCTTCCCTTCCCTTCCCTTCCCTTCCCTCCTTCCCTTCCCGTCCCTTCCTTCCCTTCCCTTCTCTTTTTGTCTTTCTTGTCTGTCAGACATTGTTTACTCAGTCTAAATGCTAGATGCAGCAGCATGGAATATACCTTTGAGACCAGATATCTTGCTGTGTTCTGCAAGATATCTGAGGGTTACTGAATTTCTTTTAACTATAGATCTTAAAAAAGATAATTGAAAAATGAGCAATTAGTTGAAAAAAAAATTCAACATAGTATCTCAAGAAATTTAATTTGTTCATCAGTAATGGGTTACAACAAGGAAGGGAAGAAATCATCTTAAGAAAATGTTAAAATTTTCTTGAAGAGAATATGAAAAAAGAGATCTTTGAGGCAGAATGAGAAAAGAAGTCATCTTTGGAGAAATGCTATTTCTCTAAAACGTTGAGGTAGGAATGAGTAATTAAGAAATCAAAGCCCAGATTCTTGGATTACTTTTAGTGCTGATTTGTTTTCATTTGAGCTACTGTCCCTGCCCTGAAAAAATGCCAGGAATCTTCCTTGTAACTCTTATTTTCCACTTTATTTGATATTTTATCCCGTATAGGTAATTTTCTGTGCTTAATAAGGCAGAAATAAAGCATGAAAGAGATTACTTCAGAAAGAACTCTTCATTCTGAGTACTGGCTTGCAGAGTTTTAAAGGCAGTCTGCCATACACAGTGGAACTTTAAAGCAAAGAACCCAGATATTGAACACAGAAGCAAGCAAACATATCAGGCTAAATAAAGTATAAACAAACTTTTAACATTTTGTCTACAATGTCCTTGATTGTTGAAAAAAATCATGGTGAGAACCCTGCACAAAATGGGTGTAGATGTTCATGCAAAAGGAAAAGGCTGAAATACTACATACATGTTATGTAGTATATTTTCATGTTTTGCTTATGAAAATGATAGTTGACATAGCTGGTGTCAGACCAGCTAAGATGGCACACGGAACCCAGAAAGTTACTTAGGGTTGCTAGGATAAGGTGAAACATTTTGTTAGTTTTCTGGAAGTGTTAACATCATCACTCCATTTATGCTTTGTTTGAAACAACATTAATTAATCGTCTCCAGATAATATCTTGAGCTCAACCATTTATTTGTGACCCGTTTCAGTGCCTTATTATCATTTTTATTTCCCTGTCCTAGTAATCTAATATAAAAGTTGTGGTTTTTCCCCAGCCTTTCAGCAAAGGTATTGAGTTGTTATTTCAAAATGAAAAGCTGATGTTCAGATCTCTAGTAATGATGAACCTGTTTCCACAGGTAAAATGTAATTATGTAGTTGCAGACCAAGTGAAATATCACAGTTTCTGGTTTTCTTTCTTGAATGGCAAGGAACAGAATTTAAGTCATTGACCCTCTCTATCTTTCATGTCATACAACAACTCAGATCAAGTTTTTGGTATTGCCCTTCTATATAAACAGTGCTATCCACCAGACCCCACAATGTGTTGTTTCCAAACACTTTTCTTATGGATCTTGTGACAATAGAAAGAGCAAGGCCAGATATTCTTTTGTGATCCTGCAGCTATTGGAAAAAGGCAGTAACTGTTCTCCTTCTTAGGCATTGAGGTAATTTCCACCAAGCCACCAATTTTGAAGGAACAGGGGCAGATGATGGAATTTTCCACGGACCACAAGTTGTTATGGCTGCCATGCCCTGTACTTCTGTTCAATATGCATTCTCTAGCATAAGCACACCACAGTTTGTTTTAAGCCCTTATAGAACACTGCATTGACAGAACACTCAACCTAACATTTTCCTAGGAGAAGATAATGAGAACTTGGCACTCGTTACAAACTCTTAAAAGACACAACACCTCATAGTCACAATGGCCTAAGAACAACAAACAAAAGAAGAGGTTTCTTCAATGTTGCTGTTAAGTTGGATAAATTGAACAATTTCTAAAATGTGTCAGAGCAGAAAAGTACAGAAGTCCAAAGGACTGATGTGTTCCTAGCTGAGCTGGGGAATATGCATATTCCTCTGTGTCATGCAGCTGGAAATGCAATTGCCCTTGATCTTGGGGTGATCAGTATGAGACTGGTTTCTGGAAGTTCCAGCTCCCCAGGAACCACCAGCTTCCTGGCTAACTGTTTTCCTGGAAGCCCAGGCTATGCTTCTACAACAGTTATTAAAAGGGGAATGTAGCTGTAGAGTACTTAGCTTTTAATGGAGTGTCTTTCATGACATTTGGTTTTCAAAGGCAAGAAATTCTAATTAAGACCAAAAGAAAACAAAAAACCTCAAACCAAACCAATCGACCAAGCAGCTAAACTGAAGTAAAAAAAGATTTAAAACAAAAGTAAAGAAAAAAAAAAAGAAAGAAAAAAAGGAAGATAACTCACTCCCCCTGACCTGATCTTTGATCTTTAAGCTTGTTTAGTCCCAAAACACCTGTTGGCATGTTCTAAAAGTCTGTGTATTTCTGCTATTTTGTCCCAATACAGGAAAATTACTTCCAGAAAGAAAAGCTGGAAGATTTACTGCTTTCATCTCAAGTAGCTCACTGTCTTTATGTGTTGATAAGTTAAATACAAAAATAGAGAACAGTTCAGAGAAAGAACAAAGTAAGTGAGCCAGATTAGAATACCCTGAAACCCACACTTTCAACTGCTGTTTAAAACCAGGCCTGATTACTAATGGAACTGTTTCTCTTCAGATATCTCCATAAAGTCAAAGTTGCAAGAAAGCTTGGGACTGTGGGTGTCACCAGGGAAATAAAATATTCTTGTGCTTGTGGCTGGTGAACTCATGTCAAAATCAGCAGTTCTAATGTCTAAAATAAAAACAACAATGAAATGGTCTATTTACAATCTTCTAAAATATCATATTGCATTGACTGTGTACACTGAAAATGCTCATCATTGTTGTTAAGAAGACATAGAAGAACAATTTGTCTCTTACTCCACTCTTACAGATTTGGAAAAGTCACCAAATTATTATGATGTCTCCAATATTTGAAAATATTTTAAGTGGATTTAAATATTTTGGAACATTAAAATGCCACATGAAAACACAATAATGGTCAGAACTGGTCTGAAGAAGGTACAGCGTCATAGCAGTCATGCAGAAATTGCAAATAATGAGAAATGAAGTAGAAAAACTTGATTTAAACTTCCCTTTATGTTCCCATTGGAGGTTGAAAATTTATCATGAATATTTAGGCGTGCAAACATCTGAGATTTGTAAAATGTCATCAGACTCCCACTCTCCTGCTACTGAATCATAGAAGCGCCTAAAATGTCCAGCTACACAGCTACACTGACATTCAAAGATCCCATGTGTCTAAGCTATATTGGTAGACATCTCCAAATGCTTTCTTAACTGGAAAAGCATAAATAGATATTAACTATTGCATCCTGCTGGAACCCACAGACTAGTGGGTTGTAGGCCAGCCTTCATGTCTGGACTCAGCCCAGATCCCTGCATAGAGCTCTGCTTATGCCTTTTATTCAGCCATTTTCCATGCAAATGATGCATGGTTTCAATGGGAAATGGAGACCCCTTCATGCCTCTGCCACCTGAAGACATCATAGGAATAGCAAGAACCACTGATATCCTGTCTATCATTCAGTTTCACCTACAGGTTGTTTTAGACCTCTTCAGGCAAAGACAAATAGTTTTAATGGGAAGAATGTGCAACCCTCTCCTGCTCAGGGGCTGGAGTAATTTCTAGAACTGTTGAGTGTGTGTTTCCTCAGGTTGAAGTGATCATGGAGAAGAGACGTATTTTTGAGCAATGTTTGACTGTATTCAGTGTATTATGGTACAATTATTCCTGCAGCAAGGAGTTTGTGTGCCACACAGCTCATGGTACTTTGAGTTAATTCTTTTGAAGTTAAGAAAAGATTAGATCAAAGTATTTGTTTAGGGACCTATTCGTTGCCTGCTGGACTTTGAGGTTCTTTTTCTCAGAGTTCAGCTTTGATCCTCCTTAATACAAAGTTGAATGATCTCATTATTACATATTTTTTTTAAAAAAGTCCTTGCAGGTATACCTAGGGTCTATAAGTATTTTGCTGAAATACTACATTCCCAGCTTGAGAGGCTTGTATTAAATCTAGCACCACAGGTTTGATGAAATTCCAAATGCCCGTTTCAAAAGTTTATCAATCTTTAAAAACTATTTTAATGAATGAAGGCATTTCAAATTTACATTGTCAATTATATTGCAGATAAAATATAGAACAAAAATACCTAATTGTTCTTATAATAACAGCCTGTTCACATTTTTCTTTTAAATATTACAACTTAGGCCTTACTGATAAGAAAAATATGCAGTTTTTCAACAACTTTACAAATTATTTTTTTTAAGTCAACTACTGCTTCATGCAATTATAAATTATATGAAGCTGAAACTTACGGTAAAGTCAGAAATGCTGTGGTTTGGCAAATCATGCCTTCTTCTGTAAAGAAAAGAATACTGGGACTGAGTTTTCTTTCACTGATTTAAATGATTCTTTTATCATGTTTTCCTCCTCTATTTTGACTAAGGATCCTGGGAGCAGGAACCCTCTCAACCTATGTTTGAGCAGCATTCGAAAAAAATTAACCACACAGCTGACATGAGATGCCTAGATATATCTAGAACTAATACAGTTAGAAAAGCAACTTTTATTAAAAGTACTATTAAATTAATGCTATTAAAGAACTGATATCTTATTCATTTATTCAACAAAGTGTTCTCTGGACCAGAATTTTGTTATCTGGTCTTTTCTTAAAACAGGAAATATTTGTTTCAGATAAGCTCACCCACACAAGCCAGCAGAAGCCAGCAAGAGAAGGCAGCTGTCGTCTCACAGAAGTCCTGTAGAACACAGACAGCTTGGAAAATCCTAGCTATGTAAACTCAGAGGTTGGGGTCAGACTGCATCTGTAAATATATCCGAGTGTTTCCAATAAATCACTCCTTTAGATGACAGAGTACTTACTAATTTACAAAATCATTGTTTTTTGGTAGGCTCAGCTTGGGGATTTCGGGAGAGAATCCTAAAATAGCATTTACCACCCTGTGGTGTTTAGATCCTTTCAGTAAATATGCATTCCTTCCAAAGCAAAACTCTAAACAGCCCCAACTACCTAAAAATTTCTCTAAAATGTAGAGACATCAGGGTTTTTTTTCTGTCATTCCTTAAACAATCCCCACAATAATAGCAATATTCTTCCATGAAAAATATGGTCAGCCAATGGAACAATATGATATCCATATCCTAGTCAGAAGAGTGAAAGTGGCAGGTGACATACTGAATATATTCTATTTAATTTTCCTCTAAAATTCTTAGTAGTGTCAGGGCTTTACCAAGGCAAAAATATTTCGATGTGGTTATACAGCCATCACTGGCTGACAGAATAGACATCTTAGCAATCACAGAATATAAATCACACTTACGAATTAAATAATTTATTGTTATATTTATCTAATGCATAACATAAATATAAAATGCTGTACTGCCTACTTCCCAATTTTAAAAGTGCGGGTCAAATAAAATGTAACAAAATAAAGAACAGAAGCCTCTTCAGAAGAGAGAGACATGGAAAACATGAGATTTGCATACTACATTTAGTATTTTGGTTTGTTTGTTGTATTTAAAGTTTCCCTGGAGTATATTTTTTTCTCTCTATTTTTCTCTGACTCAAACAAAACAGTAACTACACTAAAGGATAATATTATTCTTAGGTATGAATTCTCAGTATTTTCTACTCTGCTTTGATGAGACCCCACCAGGAACACTGTGTCCAGCCCTGGTCTCCCCAATTTTAGAGGGACATGGAACTGTTTGGGTAGGCCCCAAAGGGGAAGCCACACAGCTGATAAGAGGGCCAGAGCTGCTTCCCTAAAAAGACAGGCTGAGAAAGTTGGGGCTGCTCAGCCTGGAGAAGAGAAGGTTGTGTGGAGACCTCAGGGCAACCTGCCAGTATCTGAGGAGGGCTGCAGGGAAGCTGCAGAGGGACTCTTCATCCGGGGCTGTAAGGAGTGATGGGGAAAGAGGGGAAATTTAGGTTAGATATAAGGAATAAATTTTTTACTGTCAGGATGCTGGGACATCGGAGCAGTTTGCCCAGGGAGATTGTGGATAACCCAGGCCTGGAATTGTTCAAAGCCAGGTTAGATAAGGCCTTGGGTGGTCTGGTCAAGTGGCAGGTGTCCCTGCCCATGGCAGGGGAATTGGGACTAGATAAACTTCCTTCTGATCCTTAACATTCCATGACTACTATAAATATTATGAAAATTAATATGTTATTCCAGCCATTTGGAGGATGCTTCCTTTCCTTCTTTCAGCCTTTTTTCCCCAGTGCTTCTTATTATTAATTCTCTACATCAAGCTCCAAATCAGCTGTATCCTGTGATCTTCTCACCAGATTAATTCCTGTGCCCACTGTGGTCTACTGCAGTTGTCGCCCCCAGTAACCCTCTATTGATTTTGCTCTTGGACTAGGTCTGACCTTCAGGTATGTTCTGGTTCACCTGCAGCTCCCAGACCCCTGCTCCACACTGCCCCATTCCTGCAATGAGCACAGAGCAATCAGGAGAAGAGTGGAGAGCAGTTTTCTTCATCTCAAATTGCATAGGAGCATTACCAGCATGTTACACATGCATATGAGTATTACCAGCATGTTACACAAGACCTGTAACAATTTTGCACCTCTGCTCCATCCTGATGAAGCCTCGTCTGGAGTCTGTGTCCAGTTCTGGGATCCTCAAGCACAACAGAGACATGGAACTCCTGGAGCAGGTCAGTGGAGGGTGACAAGGATGACCAAAGGACCAGAGCTTCTCTATTACAAGGACTGAGGAAGCTGAGCCTGTTCAGCCTTGAGAAGAGACAGCTGAGAGGGGCCCCCATCAGTGTCTGTCAGTGTCTGCAGGGAGGGGTCAGAGCAGGGACCAGGCTCTGCTCGCTGCTGCCGAGCAATGGGACAGGAGCAATGGGCAGTGAGGGGTGCACAGGAAATTCCATGTGAACATGAGGAAGAAATTTACTGTATGGGTGACCACACACTGGAACAAGTAGCCCAGAAAGGTTGTAGGGTTTCCCTCAAAGGAGATATTCAAGCACCATTGAGATGCAATCCTGTGCTGTGCTCTCTGGGATTGCTCTGCTTGAGCAGGGAGGTTGGATCAGATGACCCACTGTGGGTCCTTCCAACCCAACCAAATCTGTGATTCTGTGAACATTATGTTTCATAAGATGAGAATATTCTTATTTGTTTTTGTGATAATAAATATTCTTTTGATAACAGAATAATCTGAACCACATGTACCAGAAGGAAAATTAAATTAATCACAGATGTACAAAGCTTCTAAAGATCTTCTGAAGGTCAACATATGAGTTTTTAAGCTGCCAGTCTTCAGAAGCTCAACATAGGTGTTTTTAAGCTCCTACTTTTGGAAATACTGGATGTATATGGCTGATAAGTAACAATTTCTTTTTGGTGCAGTGTTTCAAACAGCTTCTTGAACATTTTTGAACATTTTGTGTTAAGACTTTCAAATTCAAACATTTCATGTTCAGGACCAGAATACTCTGCTAGAAGTTCACAAGTTGATGCACAGTCACTCTGAAAAGCGCTCATTTCACGTGGGAGAACCAAGACTCATTAGGTGATTGAGCTGTATTATACCAAAACTACACTTTCCAGCAGCATTCCACTAGAAAAGATAACTTTACAAGTCTTCCTTACGAAGCATGAATCCACCTGGGAGGAAAACAAAAAAAGTTGTCAATTTACTGGTGGTTTCATAATGTGCATTTAATGGTGTAGGGAAAAAGAAACAAGCATATCCCTGAATTTCTCAGAGTTTCTGTAAAAGAAACTAGCATATCCCTGAATTTCTCAGAGTTTCATACAGAATGTATGATTTTGGAAGGAACCACAGCGGCTCAACTGATCCAACCTCCCTGCTCAAGCAGGTCCCCCCCAGTGCACACAGCACAGGATTGCATCCAGGGTGTTCTGGAACATTTCCAGTGAGGGAGACTCCACAACCTCTCTGGCCGATCTGTCCCAGTGTGGGGTCACCCCCTCCGTAAAGTTCTTCCTCATGTTTAGGTAGAGCTTCCTGTGAATCAGTTTTTGCCCTTACTTCCAATTCTAAAGTCAGAAGAAAATTATTTCTGAGTATTTTCTAATAGCCAAGTGCAAACCTATGCCTCCTTCCCCCAGCTTTTATATGATATGATAAAGAATAAATACCAGGAACTAAAAGTCAAACATTAATGGGGCAGGTGGGCGAGGTGGATGAAAAACGTTTCATGTCCTGGTATTACTTAGATTTGTACTACATCCTTTTAGCAATGGAATTTGTTACTCAATCAAAGGTTTAAGAGCTTATGTTTTTTTGGGTTTATTTTAATGGAAAAAATAACCCACAGGGACTGAAAATATCCCATTATGAGCACAGTAGTGGACCAGATCTGCAGTTAAGATTGAGAAAATAAGGAATTTGGAAGAAAAGCAGAACAGCAAAATTAATTTGGAATTTCCTGTTTAGTAGATAGCTTTCAAACTGGGAAATTTTGTCATGAAAATTTTCCTCAAATTCCAAACATAGGTTTCTTTGATCTGAAGATTGAGGTGATACTTTGTGACTGCATTTTTAAAACTCTAGTGACAATTTTTTAAAAGGGGCCATAACTCATTCTCTGTTGTCATTTCCATTTCCTGCCTCTTAAGATCTGTATCTTTGTCCTAAAGAAAACAGCATCATTAATGTACATTCTAATGCTACTTTTATTCAGATAATGCTAAGGTGACCTAAAGGAGAGAACTCTCCATGTTCTAGTCAAGTATTAGAATGAAGCACAGCATTCTTTTTAATGCACATGTCTATTTGTTACAACCCATGGAATCAAAGCAGGCTCAAATACATAAATTATCTGAGATTTATGTTAGCAAATAAAGCTTGTGCAATCATCTGACATTTTCCACAACAGGAATATGTTAACTATGCTGTTCTTGTAGCTGCAGCAGTGAGTAAGAGCTAAGACCTCATGGAAAAGGAGGGCAACCAGTCACTTCCAAAAGTCTGACCCTTGAGTGTTAGGCAGCAGCTGAACTTTCTGAACTCTTTTGGTTGCTTGGTTGGTTGGTTGGCTGGTTTTGGGTGGGTTTTTGGTTTTTGCTTGTTTGTTTGTTTGGTTGTTTTTTTTTGTTTGGGTTTGGTTTCTTTTTATTTGTATGTTTAATGAGTATATCAGGTAGGAAAGTTGAGCAGGAGAAAAGAGGACTGGGCAAGAGAAAAACTTCTCATCTGTGACTGAACATATCCTGGCTAGCTGTGAATGAGGCATCTGCCTACTGCAGTTGTTGAATCCATGGCAAGGTGAAGTTTAGCACACTCCAATGATTTGCCTGCATTTTTGGGTACATGTTCAGTTACAACAGCTTTCCAGCTGTGCTGCCTCAGCTGCTTTGCTGACAGTGTCTTGCTGGCAATTTTAAAGATAGTTCAAATACACAAAAATATCTGGAATGTGAGGAAAAAGTATAAGGCTTTATTTGTCTCTGCCATGGCTTCTTCCATGACCAGCTCTTGTCTTGGACTAACTTTTTGAAATTCCTTTAAGGCTATGTCTCATATGGCAGGGGTGAGTATGTGAGGAGTAGGAAGCATAACACTAACGTTTTCATAATATGATCTTGCTTTCATGCTTTGATATAAAAGTTCACAGGTGATAGTAGCTTATCCTCTTCTGCTCTATCCCATTCAAACATTAATTTTCAGACAGCACAACAATCTCTGTCCAGATTTGTCTGTATTCATCTGCTGCCATCAGTCACGGTCCTGTGAAGGTATTCTTAGAGAGACTGGACTTTCAGAGTTTTCCTTGTATTTGGTGTTCCCCAGCTCTACATTTCAAACATCAGTATTTTTTTTTTTAATAGTGCAATCTTATGCTTTTTCTGCTTTTTTCTACTCACATGTTTTTGTCTTGGACTTATATACTATATTTAGAAACAGGCTTTTATTTTCTAGACCATCTTGTTAACTTGCATTCCTGTCACGACCTTTCATCTTTAAAGCAGATTGCTTCATCAAAACTATTTATCAGTAAAATTTTCAAAGACACTTAAATTAAATCAGGATGACAACTTAGAATTCCTCCAGCCCCACAGAAAGCATAAAAAATTGCTCTTCTTTCTAATTTTGTGTTCAAAACTTTTTGTTCTACTTAATAGAGCAGCTGAAAAGAAGTAATCAGAAAAACAAAGTTCCTATAGCTGAGCCAAAAGGAATGAAATAAGCTGTTCCTAAGTCTGAAAACAGTAAATATAGCCAGGGTGTATTTTCAAAACATGTATGTCAACATTTGTACAGAAAGGGATAGAAACAAATTAGTGGGTCAAGATCAAGAGGAAGGTTGTTTTCATGTTAAAGTGGGAGTGATACAGGTAAGTAAGGACTAGTAGCTAAGATCTGTGGCAAAGATCAACAGTTTAAAACCTCAGAGTTTCTGAAATAAGGACTACAATGTATGTCTCTAAACAATAAAATCCACCCCTGCTTAAGTGGTATAGAGTTGGTATACAGTGAGAGCATAATAAATACAAAACACGTCTTCATACTAGTTGGGATGGAAGAAGTCCTTAACCAGATTTTTGAGGCAAAGTCTTCCAGAATCTAATGTACTATACTTCTAATTGTATAATACCTATTTTATTCCATGTGTTTTCTGCTCTATTTGATACATTCAGGTTCCCAAGTGGTTAATTTAAACATTAATAGAGTCAACAATGTGAATACTTTGATACAGTTTGCAGGCTTTGTAGAACAGCAAATATAACTTTAAATTCAGGTATCTTGGTGGATGACTCAATATGACCCTGCCATGGCACCCACAGCCCAGAGAGCCAAAAATGTCCTGGGCTGCATCCAGAGCCCTGTGGCAGCAGGGCAGGGAGGGGATTCTGCCCCTCTGCTCTGCTCTGCTCTGGTGAGACCCACCTGGAGCACTGCATCCAGAGATGGGCTCCCAGCACAGGAGGGACAGGGACCTGCTGGAGTGAGTCCAGAGGAGGCTATGATCAGAGAGGGCTGGAACATCTTTCCTACAAGAACAGGCTGAGAGAGTGGAGGCTGTTCAGCCTGGAGAAGAGATGGCTCCATGGAGATCTTACATGGGTGCCTTCCAGAACCCAAAGGAGCTTCAGAAAAGATGGGAAAGACTCTATCAGGAAGTGCAGTGATGGGATGAGAAGTAGCCATTTAGACAGAAAGATAGTAGATTTAGGTTTGATTTTAGAAGGAAATTATGTATTGTAAGGGTGGTGAGGCATGGGAACAAGTTGCCTGAAGAGTTTGCGGATGCCTCCTCCATGCAAGTGTTCAAGGCCAGTCTGAATGTGGCCCTGAGCAACCTGATCTCGTGGAAGGTGTCCATCCCATGGAAGGGAGGTTGGAAGAAGATGATCTTCTAGGTCACTTCCAATCCAAACCACTCTATGATTCTGTGATAAATGTCTGGGTAAATGAGACTAAAGTTTTCTTTGGCAATTTTGTTTGTGTGAAAACTGCAAATTATTTATTTACTATACACGGTGTTATAGAAAATGGAAAATCCTTATTGTGAATTCATAGTGCCAGAAAGAAAAATGGATATACTTACATTGTTACAGCTTCAAGTCAGCTTCTTTTGGTTTAAGGATTCGTGATTCTGGCTATAATTCCCATTTACACTCTATACTTCAAGCAGAATTGATTTTAACTTTTCATGACTGTCTTGAGGAATGCAGTAATGCACTGTATTTATATAGGAGGAAATAAAATAGAAAATACATATCACAATAAGCCATTATTTCATTACCACTCAAAAAAAAAAAAAAAGCACAAAGAAGCAGTTTTTGGGAAATATCAGCTCCAGTTTCTGTAACAGAATATTGGAATAGTTTTGAAAAGTTAAGCCCATCTTTTTTCTGAACCTTTGTTTTACTGCAATTAAAATAATTCTGAATTGCTATGCACATGTGATCTGCCTCTCCATTCCCTGAATTTCATTCAGAGGAGATCCTTTTCCCAAGGATCACTCCTTCCCAAATCACAGTCTCCCAATATGATACTGAAAGAAATGTCTTGAGATACTGCACACGAAGTTTCAACAAACAGGCACACTACCTGTAATAAATTGTTTTATTGTCTAAGGAAAAACATTAACTAATTTGATCTTGCTTACCCTTCAGTGAAAAAGCTGGCAAGAATCTGAGGAACATGCCAGTATGTGCTTTGCAACACATGTCAGAGGATAATTTATCAAGCAGGTACTTGTTCAAGCCCTGACACTCGCAGAGGAGATAATGAGTTCTCATATCTTTTGGACTGTGTCAGAGGAAAGTGGGCTGGGTGAGATGGTGCAACAGAGTGTTCCAACAGCTATTTAAAGCTGTTGTCATGCCACTATCCCTTGATCTGAATGCTGCTAAAATGAATCAGGGTCTTCTATACATAATTCACTGTCATTGGCATTGCTGCCTTTCTGAATTCTACCAAGACAAAGAAAATAAATTAAGATATACAGAATAAAACTACCTCAGAGATCAGACATAACTTTATAAGCCTGAGAACTGATATCTAGCAGTATAATTTCCAGTTACCACCAGAAAGTAATAATAAAATTTCTCCAAAAGCCCCCTCAGGTAATAGAAGTCATTGTTTGGTACATTATGGATAAGAGTTTTATTTCTGCCTAGGAAAATTTCTCATATTTATTTTCCCTGAAATTTAACTCCTTTCAGTTAAGGAAAAGCTTAAGCTTCACACTATTTTCTACAGCAAACAAAATTTGTATATAGTCATATATGTCAAGCTTTGCAAGTGAAAAAATATTAGTATTTATTTATTCCCTCCTGAAACTATGAAGAATATTTTCCCCTGTCTGTAGATTTTGTTTTTGTGTGAAACATTACAGGTCTGTCTGCAAGTCAGACATTACTATTTATTAGTACAGTATGTTCCCTGCTTCTACCACTGTGTCAGAGGTATACGACATTGACTTGGTGCCTTAAGCAAACAAAAGAGTAAAAGAATAATCAGATAGTCGATAAAAAGATTTTCAGTTAGAGTAGACTTTGACTTTTGTAATTCTTTGCAAATACCAGTTCATTTAAGGTTACCTTGTTTGTGCAAAGTGGGAACTTGTGGTGAGGCTTCAGATCCCACCTGTTCATTGTAGGGTGGATCTCATTAGCAATTTAATGTGACTGAAATGATGAAAACCTTCAATGCTACAATAGAATGCTAGTCAATAATAAATTTCTTAACCAGCTTATCTCTTGGCATTCAAAGGAATACAAGCTACACTAAAAGAATCACTGTTATCATGGTCACAGTTTCTTTACATGAAGCTACTGTAAAAGCATGTCCCCATTAAAATAAATATGAAAATAAACTCATGGAAATCTGCAGGTGCAAAGACATCCTTTTCATATCAGCTGACATTTATGAGCTTGAGGCATATCCAAGTTTCCTCTAATCAGTGCCAAATCATCCTCTTGTTTTAGAATCATTATTAGTCTGAGATATCTTTATCCTGAAACATCATGAAAGAACTTTGGGTGGCCTCCAACAGTAATCAATACTACTTCACTACAGGCCTGACAAAAACAATTTTCTTGTTAAAATAACCTCTCCTTAATCAAAGCCTGTGTCCTCCAGGCGTAGTCAGTCAAGAAATCAGAACTGACATATCTTTCTGTTCTGAAATGCTGAGAGAAATACAAATTATCCAACAGGAAAATGAAACAGATTTCATTTGAAAAGAAAGCAAGCAGGTGACAGAAACAGAGTGAACAACCAAGTACAACAGCAGTGAGGGAAATGGGTCGGGCACCAGGAATGAGGAAACCAAGGCAGCAGCAGGGTCAAGACTGAAATAGGGGCTGTCAAAGGAGTAAAACACAGATGAGTGGACATCAGACACTCCAGGACATGAGGCTTGCCAACACCAAGGTCACAGGAGGAGGCAAAAACAAGTTGTACAGTCCCAACATATAGCTTGTTGTATTTACAACAAACTTTTGGCCAGCCTCCTGGGACCACCTGCCCCTGCAGCAACATTACACAACTGTTGCAGTAACAGGTGAACAGGTACAGTTCTCACATTCTCAGCAAACATAGGAGAGGCTTCCAGTAATCACAGGACTGGTTGCAAATCACACTGAAGTCTTATAGCATGCACAGAGGTTCAGATTGTCCCTGTCCACTTCCCCATGACCATCAACAGACAAAGAGATCCGGCATTTAAAGCATATACTATGTAGAACCTGGTCTCCAAGGATAGCTTCATTCCAAACATGGATTTAACCATGGTAATCATGAGGAGGAACGAAAAGTCACAGGAGGGCCAACCCTGTCCTGGGGGCATCAGCCACAGCATCAACTGCTGGGCAAGGGAGGGGATTGTCCCACTCTGATCTGAGCTGGGGCAGCCTCACCTCGACCGCTGGGGGCCCTTTTGTGTGCCAAAAAAAACCTCCAAAAATTTAACTTTAAAGGGTCCAAAAGATCAGTGAAAATTGCCAGCTAGAGAATTATTCAGATTATCATCGGAGCAGTATTCTATATTTTTATGAGACCACATCTGAAGCTTTCTGTAGGAAACAAACATACTTGAAAAGAAAAATATTGGGTAATTTGAAGGCAGAAAGGCTCAAAAAAAAACCCAATAGAAACCCAGAAATAATCATTCTCCCAGGAACTACCGAAGTATAAATGTGTATTTTAAAAGGTTAAGTCTAATATGCCTCTCAGTTTCAGGCTGTTGAGCTGGCACCCTGAAAACAACTAACCTTCCAAGAACACTAAAGCACACATTTAGAAATGCTCAGAAGGGCAAAAATTTGCCATTCTAGAAACAGAGGTCTTGAAACCCAGTTTTGTGCATCTTGATTTGTCCACTCCATAGCACTGAGTTCCATGCAGCTGAAGTCACAGACTAAATGATACTTTAACAACAGAGTGAAGAGGCAATAAGAGAATCTTGAATCCCACTGGAAAGAAAGACCTGTGATGCCCCTTTGAACTTGCACAGAGACAGTTTCCCTGTGTGCTGGCCTGCAACAGATAAAAAAAAAATCTGATGACATTCAATTGAAATGAAGAATTATCTAAAGTTCAAATCACCATTCATTTGTACCTGTGATATAATTACATGACAGAACCTTTATTAGTCCCTTGCTCAAGAACTTAAAAGATTATGTTAATATATAGACCTCCTTTTCCATTTAGAAGTGGATATCTCAATGACCTTTCAGAAAGATGGGACTGTAGTATTCTTTATAAATTCATCCTAAGTGACAGTGACTGGTGAAAAAAAATATTTCATTTACTTTAGATAAAGCAGGACCCAGCATATTTATTCATTTGATGTAATTGATTAAATTTATGTGCAAAAAATCCCTGGAGAAATAAAATAGATAACTCCTGGTATTTGCTGGTATATCCTTCTAATTTAAATGGCATTTCTTCTTGTCTTGTGAAGATTTTCAACTTATTCATCCACAATTTATGCCAATAATTTTGTCTTATGGTTTGTATTCCTTTTGTTCTTTTGTGGATAATCAGAGACTTCCAACAGACTGAGGGAGTAGGCGACCCAAGAAAAATAGCAATTTATTTCTAAGAATGCTGTGAACTGATCATTATAAAAACTTTCTTTTTGCTTGACATATCTCCTCATTTGCAAAAGAAGGAGAGTGACGTAGAACAGTCAGGGAACAAGAGAAACTCCTACTGGCACGAAATGGGGCAATTAGACAGCAAACCTTTTCTTACTGATTCTCCAACAAAAGCACACAAGCATTTTTATACCTGAACCAAAAGGTTTTCTACAGACCTTTTGAAGAACAACTCATTCCTGTCACTTCATGAGATAATTAGCTACTGTTAGTAGCTACTTCTTCAGTGTCCTTTAAATTTTTACTACTAGTCCAAACCATTTGTTTTGAAACACACATACTCTGAAACTGGGACTGTAAACATCAAGATATTGAAGTCTAGCTGTTAAGAGCAAAAATTAATTATCATCACCAAAACTTGGCTTTACCATTCAAGGCTCTCTCTATAAGATGTGCTACTCTACAAAGAGTCCTGATGTTGAAGTCTAGGGAACCTGTTGCCCTTTGAGAGCTAATGTTTGCCTGAAAAGTAAGTTACAGTTACAGTTAAAATCATGGCACTGACAATCGTATCACTATTTCCCTCTCTGTTAATATACTTTGCAGTGAAATCCTGGAAATAATAGACACATGTTTCACACAAATGTCTTGACTACATTTCTTTTTCCTAGAAACTAGTTAGAAGGATTTTAGGATCTTTTTTTCAAGTTATTCCATATTATACATTGTGCACCAATTTGAATAAAAAAGCCAGAAAACAACAACAACAAACCCCTACAATAAAACTCTTCAAACACACTTCTCATGAAACAGATATGTATAAAGGAATCCATAGAAAAATAAATAATCAGGAGAACTATTCAATCGTCTAAAGTAATGGAATAATTTGTAAACTGAAAAAATGCAAAAAGGGAAGAGTAAAGAAATGTGTTATTTAAGCGCTGAGGAATTGAAATCCAGAGGTTGCACAATGCCATCATCCTGGATTTGGAGTGTTAGTCACATAATAAATTGCAGGAAGCTCCTTGAAATCTGGTCAACATAAATTATAATATCAATACACGTATTAAGCTAAATTTCTAAACTGTCTGCTGCAGTACTATGTATTCTCAGGGTTTAAAACTAGAGGATCACACAAATGTCCTTAGAGGCAAATGTCTGCATTAATTTAAATTCCATTAATGTTGCTTGACTTAACAGGGTGGCCATTTCTGTCCCAGCAGAGGCTTTATCTTATTTGAAGAAAGGAAGAGTGATTCATTAACTTCATCATGCTTTGTATAAGGCTACTTGAAAACAATGACTCCCTGAAGGCAAATCTGTTTTATTTTCCTGATCTGGAAAGAGCAATAGCTGGAAAGCTCAATAACCTGTATGCAGCATGGGATACTAGGCAAAAGTGCTGCTGATAAAATTTCCCTATCTGATGTGGGCAAGCAGAAAACAACTTTAAAAGTGGCATTCCAGAAATGAAGAACAAATCTTGTCCTCAGGCAAGTCGACAGATTTTTTTTCCATAATATTCAAGAAGCCAGCAGCATTATGCCCTCACCTTATTTCCATTTACTGTGACCAGTCTATCATTGTATTTATGGTATGAATCACTTCTGCTGTTGCTTTGTTGGCAGCACTGGCAGAAATCCCAATTAGCACTGTTGAAGCTGAACAGATTTAACACTTACTAAAATTTGGTCTGCTTCAACCAGCAACAAAGAAAAGGAAAAGAATTCTTAGAGAAAATTGACCTCACAGAGTACTGCATTACTTCCTTTCTATGTCTGTTTTCTTTATTTCTGCACACACACAGAACAAAACTTCAAAAGAAAACCAGGTAGGCAGCCCTGATATCCCAGTGCCCAGGAGGCCTCCCCCTTTTCGACCTTTTGCACAGGCTGCTAGGACATTGCTCCCAGATGGGATGGTATCAGTGTCTGTGTCTCAGCACACTTGGGAGTGTCTCTGTGACTGTTCTCTGAACAAAACTCTTGATGTTGAGCTCAGACTAGAAAACAAAATAGGATTTCAGGGTCTTTTTTTCTTCCTCTTTAAGCCTCCAAATTTGTTTCAGTTCAGATATATACCCTATGGCAGAAAACCAAGCAAATCAGATTTCAGCAGGAGGAAGCACACAACACAACTGTGACAATTTACAATTGAGTGGGTTAGGATTTGTTGCTAGTGTAGGGCTTAATTAAATAGAACCCAATTTTAAAAGGTTACCCTGTGTGCAGCTGTTAATATGTAAGCACTCAGTACGGAAGGTAGAGAAAAGCATCAAGGCAATTTATTCATTTAAACAACAACAAAAAAAGCACCTAAAGAGAAAATTGGAATTGATCTTTTTTTTTTTTTTAATTCTTGTTTTATTAGTTAGAAGCAGGTCCTTAGGTAGCAGATTTAAAATCTGTAGCCAGAAAAGTGCACTGTGAAGTCAACAAACTCTTGGACCCATATTCAACAGCAGAAGGAAACAGAATAGGACAGAAAATATTTTTACACAACAAGTAAAAGCTTAGCCTGCCAAAGATGACTAGTGTTGCAGCTATGTTACTGCCAACAGTGCATATGTTTCATATGGGCAGCTGAATGCTCTCTATTCAGTGTGTAAGAATCCTGTTCTCCTGACCTATATTAACTGGAAATGCTCTAAAATTTTCTGAAACAGAAACCACGCGCATATAATTACTCCCTGCTCTGTAAAACTTCTGAAAGTTCCCTTACACATGTATACACGGGCTGCTGTTCTTAGTGCTCCAATTAAAAGATAGTGGCCTTCACTTCAAATTTGAAGAAAACAGCCAAACCCCAGTAATTCCAAATATGACTAGATTGCATCCTAAGTGGGCTTCTTGGCAAGTGCAGAGTCCAGATGAGATCTATTGTGAGAATATGTCAGATCTCCCTGCTGGTCTCCATGCCCAGATTCTCTCCTTAGAAACAGAGTCCGTATATGTGCGTGTGTGAATGGAAAACAGCACAGATTTTGTCCTACAGGGAATCAACGTGCTCAGGGAAAGTGTCCAGGTCTGGAAACTGGGAAGGTTTCCCAGATCCCAAAGTACAGACATAGACACTGAGAGACAGGGTCTGGCTCCTCAGTTCTCTGGTTTTCATAATCCAGTTGTCCAAAAGGGTCTGAAAACTGGCCTAAAAATCTTCACTATCCTCTGGTTTTTGATAAAAGCTGTCTTCAGGAAAGAAAGAATTGTTAATTTTTATGTGAAAAGCTTCAGCTCCCAGTTCTCAGGTCCTCGTGAATCAGTTTGTTCAGAAATCAAAAGAGGGACCCAAATGAGGCCCTTGATTAAGACAGAGAAAACATCCACCAATTAAGCAAAGCACATGAGAAAACACAATTCTGAGGAGAGCTGTGGTATAAATCTTGGACAGCATTTAATAAGCAGAACAAACAATATAATCCCATAGCCATCCCATCTGTAGGCTTAGGAGAGAGCACTCAAAAATAAAAATACATGGAAGAGATAGCTACACCCAAATATGTCACCAAGACTGTGGAAAATCTGTGTATTTGCTGGAAATCTATAGCCAGTAGAGTGGCCACAGGCAGTAATTCCTCCTATGCAATAGATTTGTGAAATATGTAGTCTATGAAAAAAATTCTAGCCCTAAAGACCATCATTTCTGAATTTCAGAGATTTTTCCAGGCACTTCTCACAACAAATATTAAATAATTCCAAAACTCAAATGCAGTGGTTTTACATCTAGTAAGCAACAGGGTGTACAAGTAATATATAACAATAAGCACCTTCACATCTCACTAAAATTCTGTATAGCATTTTTTTTCTTAAGAGGTTTTTCACACCAAACACTGTGTGAAAACTAATTTGCTTGGTATCTGGATCAGTCAAAAAAACAATAAATGAAAATTATGTAGTAGTATAGCACAGTATTCACCCATTTTCTTCTCAGAAAATATTCAAATAAATAATTAGGTCAGACTAACTACATTTGGGGTGATAGTGATCTAATCCCTCCACTAAAGTTGCACTTTTCTCTCCATACTTCTGACCGTCAGAAGAGAGTTAATGTGGCTGATAGAAATCTTATATATTGATCTCCTTCAGGATACTAGTTAACTTCATCTACTTCAGTGTTAGTTGCCAAGGGAACCAACAAATTGAGTCTGTGATAAACAGGGTAATCAATTTCAGTTACTTCCTCTGCCTTTCTCTACTAAGCCAAAATGTCCTTTTATCTCATTAGGCTGATCAAGCATGGGTTTGGTCTCTTGTTCACTTAACACAGCTCTTATGAAAAACAATCCTTCTGCGGCATCACAACAGGAAAGCTTGACAGCTGGGGGAATTGAAAGCTAGCTATATTCACAAGTTGCAAACCAAAGCTTTGTAAAAGTGGCACAGCTCTTCAAAACTGACTTCAGAAATGTCCAGAAATGCCTATCCTTGAAAGGCAGATAGACAGTGCAGACATATCTGTTGGAATTATTTTGTTCCTCGTTTTTTCATTCACAGGTAGATAGAGCTAGCTGAACTGAGATGAAGCAAACCAGAAGGAAGCAACTTGTGGGCTCATACTTCAGACACACATTAGAAAAAGACACCTAAGAAAAGCTTGATGGAGTAGAATAACAATGAGATGTAAACCTAGAAAAACATTTTGGAGGAAATTTTTAGGGGAAAAATTGTTGCTATTACAATCTTAGCATAGACAGCTAATATGGTTACCATTTAAATGGTAAATCTCTAAATTACTGTCTGAATTTCTTTGGATGTTTTCATCTCCCTTTTCTGCTGATAAAGTCAGTCTGGAAGAACTGTTTGGAAACTGCTGCCAATAAAGAAGGCTGATTTTGTTGCTCATAACAGCCAGACTTATAGGTAGCACTGAGGAGGCAACTATAGCCTTTCCTTGGCTTTGATATCTTCCCAAAAGTTTAGCTTTTGAATCAGATTCCAATTTCATTGAAGATTCCCTGGAATATCCTTTTGATATGCATAATTAGTATTTGGATTGACTAATTTAGGAAAAAATAAGAATCCTTTCAAAAGTACTGATTCAGGCCTGTGTCTAAACACTGATACCCATTAATTCTAATTTTGTAATCCTATCAGATATTCATTGTATTTTAATGGCACACACAGAAATATCCCAGATAAAGAGATATTAAACTTTTAGAAAGGCTTGTTTAAAAGTTTAAATATGTAGGGGTAAATGTGTAGTTAAAAGGTTTAGAATTGGCAGATCCTATCCTACTAGTTCTGGCTTCTTATACTCGTTCCAGCTGTTACCATAGGGAATGGCTTTGAACAGTCCTGAGATCTGATCTCTCTGCAATAGCTCTGCCAACCTTCAACAGGCTGGGGTATCACACCAGTGAAACCAAAGACCTGGAAAGCGTTTGGCATTTTGATTGGAGTACAAACCACCCAGGTATGACCGAGGGAAAAAAATCTCCTCACTATTTAGAATATAGACAGTTCAGAGATTTGTTGTAACAGACTGTCCTCATATTCAAAGGTCAAATGGTCTGCTGAGATGTTCCATTACCAGATTATCTTTTGAGGCATTTCACTTGGCTCTTACCCAAGAATACAAATTACTACCAGAAGCCCTGCACACTTCCTGTAGACAACAATTCTACAAGTTCTATAAATATTCCAGTCAACAATGAGATATTCCACTTGCTTTTTGTAATAATAATATATTCATTTATTCTGTTTTGTGATAAACCATGAAACAAGAGATTACCTTCTATGAAAACCATAGGACATCATTACTGGTTTTGTGCTGATATTTTTTAAAGGTTTTATCAGATCTCCACTTTTTAAGAGAGAGGAAAATAACTTGTCATGCTATAGTTTACTTCCAGGACCATCATTAAAGCATCATAACATATATAAAGCATGCTTAGCATTTAACCCTGCTCTCGGTTGCTTTATTACTATTTTCTAAATGGCAACATAACTAACAAAAATCAAAGCCATTAAAAAGCAACAGATATTTAAATATAAGCCATTACTTTAGCCCTCTATCTAATCTCTTTCGTAGATAGCAGAAAAGGAAGATAATTCATATATCTGCTTGAACAGATAAAGGAGAGCTCTGAGGAATAGATAATTAAAATTACAAGCTGTAATAATTGGTGAGTTTGGATGACAGCCTCAGTAGATGGCCCAACCTTAGCAGTATGAGACATGTGCAAAATAAATTTAAATATATGACAGATGTGCTGTTAACACCTTCAAATGCTTTAGCATCTCCTCCTGGATTTATTTTATTCAGTTCTCTGGTAGCACTGAGAGACTTGCTACTATTTTATTTTCTGTATGGCAAATTGTGTGCACTGTAGAGCAATCAGCAGTGATTCCAAGCCCTGAAGAGGAGTTTTCAATCTCCCTGGTCTCTGAGGAGCTTTAGCTGATGGAAGTCCTGATAGTGCCATTTGGAGTGATAAAAATTCAAGACTCATCAGTGTTTTCTAAGCAGTACATCAAAGAATATGTTGACCACAAAAACACGTGGCTGAGACAAATATTGTACCTTGGTTCAGAGTGTCCTTTTAATTGCCACCATTCACTGTTCCTTGGCTCAAAACACGGGAAGAGCTAAGAGCATCCAACCCTGTTTTCTTTCAGACAATGCCGGTCTGGAAGAGCTTTTTTCTCTCCTTTTCCCCATGAAAATTATTCTCACAGGCACTGCCACTGGCAGAATTTCTTTAAAGCTTGTGCTTCCTCCCTAGGCAGAACTCATTCCAGAACTGGGGACCTACAAATGCAGGAAGCTTCATGTTCAGGACAAGACTGATCTGTGTTCCTGGGCTATAACCTCTTTGTATGTGCTGCTTGGCAGGTAAGAGGGGATGGGAGGGCTGTGAAAGACAATCAGATGAGCAGACAGAGGAGCAAGGTCCTCCACAAAAGAGGTGGCAGCAGCAAACATATGAATGGGAAGAAATGTGACTCTTAATCGCCACTTTTGTTGCAGTCAACTGCAGTTTGATTTCCCTCTCCTGGACAGAATCCTTCCTCTTGTCCCTCTCTCTTCATGTCTTCTTCTCTCTTTCTATTTGTATTTGCTTACTCTTGAGGATTAATTTGCATATTCATGAGGAGGTCCTTACAGAAAGTGTTATCTCATCTGCTCTGTAGTTCAGCTAAGGCATATCTGACTGAAGGACAATGCAGCTAAGGAAGCTCTAGCTATGTGCTTAAAAGCTTGCAAAGTCCAGTCCATGGTGGGATAAATGAGTGGCCTCAGGAATGTTTAGCAAAGATTTGCACCAAAATAAATCTGGATCCAGACAAGAGTCTTAAAGTAATTTTGAGGCTGACAAGTCAGTTTATTTGTTTCATCTCCTATGTAGCCAAAGTTAACTGATGTATTAAATTCTTTAAAGGCACCGATGCCTTCATCTTTACTCTCCTTCCTCACCCCCACCTTCCTCTCTTAAATGGCTATTGATATGTAGTTAGACTGAAATACAGTACTAAGATATTTATCTGTAAATAACAGCAATCTTAAAGGCCCCAGATGTGCTTGTGCCTTCTTTGCTGTGGAATAGATTGAAAATGCATTTGTGAGAAGGACCCTAGTCTTCATAAATTCTGGTTATACTTCAAATTATTGATTTTATCTTTCAATCATAAGTAGGAAATTTCAGGTATTCTCCCTAATAATTTATGTTGCTGTGACTTTAATATTTTGAAGCTGATATAAATTAAAATACAGCTCACATCATCAATTTTTTAGACATCTAATGTTTTGTACCATTCCATTTCTTGCACCTCTACAATAATTAGTTTTCAATTTTGAATTTAATATATGCAGTATAATTATTTGATCTGTCAGAATTATCCATATTGCTTGAAACAGAAATGCCAGGTGCCATAACACAAAGAACACCACTACAGTAACTTCGTAATTAATTGAGAAATGGAGCATTTATTTCCTACTTGCTTGTAGAGTCCACAAAGTCCAGAGTCTGCCCTGTGCTAAACAAGCTATGCTCCCTTTAATGATGTCCATTTCATGAAAGTAAATATCACAAACTGACAGTCACAAAGTATTTTTTTTACAGAAAATGTAAAAGAATGCCACCAGAAAATCAGATCTACCATATTTCTTTTAAATTACTCTTGGCCCTCAAATGTACAGGGTACAGACACGATTTTTCAGACTTGTACACTAGTCTCTAACTTTGCCTAAAGCTCCACATTTTCTTATGCTGCCTTGACGTGGGTTTTTCTGTAACATAGACATGTTTATGAGATGTAATTGGAAATCTGCCCTGGGTAGAGGTTCATGTCTATCTGGAGTGGATCATTATTTGCATCCTTATTTGCACTTGTCTGGGAAATATCAGCTACGGAATATCCATGAGACACTTTAACAGCTCATCCCAGACCAACAAAACTTAAAATACCAAGTACTTTAAGAGCACACTAGCTGTGATGACATTAATCATGTGCTAAAGTGTGTGTCAGGATAAGGCCTGACAACACCAGAAGGCCGTGAAAAGAACACAGATAATTCTCACAACCATCAAAGTTATTCATAAAGCAGTGATACTCTCCACATGCAAAGACTGTGGAATCTAGCCTCATCTAACCACTATTTTTCCCAGATTTGACAGCACTGAAAACTATTAGATGGCCACTTATTCCTTAAACCATTTTGTGCCAATGAACTCTGAGACATTCTATTATGTGATGGGAGAGAAAATTTAATGACAGCATTCACTGGGAGTTGGTGGGTGTGGCTGGCAAAGGGGGAAGAGGAAAAATAAAGGCAATTTTCACGGTTTTAGCTTGGACACCTATTTAATCTCAAATATTCAATGTAATGAGCTGAAATAAAACAGTGAAGACATTTTATCTCCCTTTCAGGATTAGTCAGTATACCCTGTTGTTAACTGCCTGGTTTAGGATTCAAGTTAATATTTCAAAATAACTCCTGCAGGCAAATTGTTTTCACTATCTGATGAGAGACAGTAAGCTCGTTTGCATGGTGATATTTAGCTTGTGAGACTTTTACAGCACTCTGACAGTTTGCAAAATAGAGCAGCCTCTGCAGCTTTTTGAGAATGATAATTACATAGCTCCATTTCATTTATCTAGGATGCCCAGGCACAGTTATATTTAAATGGCTCAAATTGCCTGACACTGAAAAATAATTCCACCCTGCTCTACTTGTAATTGATCTAGCTGAAATAATCCAGTGTTTCATACCTGTATCATCCTTTCATGTAAGTAATCGATCTGAATGATGCCAAGTAATACAATACAATGCAATACAATACAATACAATACAATACAATACAATACAATACAATACAATACCATACAATACAATACAATACAAATAAACTCTAAATGCTGGGGTTTCCACCAGAGGAAACATTGTTCTTTGTGTTCAGTTTGACAGACCTCACTCAATAAGTGACAATCAAATGGCAAACAGAGGTTGGTGCTGACATGCAAGGGGTAAACTACACGACATGAGAGCTGTCTGCTTGCCCACAGCATGGTCAGAGATAAACCCTCCTGTCTCTTCACAGTAATGCCTAGATCTCACCTGAGAAGCACAGCCAAAACCTTTGTGATAATTATTTCCATTAGGCAAACATCCACTTCTAGCCGTTTGAAAGTGTTGTTAAGCTACCACTTTCATTCGTTAATTGTCAATTTATGATCCAGGGGTGAATTTTGCTCTGGATCTGTCTGAAGGACAAAGATGCAGTGCCAACACTGCCTCTCAAAGCATTTAATTGGAGAACCCCAAAAGCCAAGGAAATTTAGCTCGGTCTTGACAGATATTTCTGAAATAGCAAAAGAGCTCAGAGCACCTGCTATTTCTAAAATAAAAAGGAAAAAGGAAAAAAAAAAGGAAAACACTCAGAAAGGATAAAAATTCAGAATATTTGAGGACAACTTGATCTTCGCTGTTGCTCTGGACACACACATAATTAGAGACACCTGTGAATTAATAAACTATACTGTAAAGGGAGCTGTAGAATATTTTTTTTGGCAGCATTCTTGACCATAAAGAATGCTATAAAGACAGCTATAATGAAAGAGCTCACAAAACAAAACAATCAAGATACTATAGAAAATATGATGTTGGGAAAATGAATGGCTAGGACCAATTACTGGTATCTAGGAAACCGGAAAAAAGTGAAGTGACAAAGTAAAAGTATTTATTTTCTCTAGCTGTAATAAGAAATCAGGAAAGCTGCTGGTAAATACAAGTGAGTAATTCCTACTAAGCTGCAAAATATGATTGGAAAAACCACAGTTACATCAGAGGGGAAAAAACCTTTCTTGTAGAAGTATCCAAATGACAGGAATAGCTTTGTTTCCCAGTCAACTATTCCAAAACAGATTGTGATGATGACACTCATAAGATATCTGCAGAAAAAGAATATGAAAGCACACAGCAAGGATCCCTCAGAGACCAATCATCTATCTCTGATAAACTGATTTTTTAAGCATGACCACAAAATGCTGGATTATGGAATTAGTCAATATGTTATTTGGCTTCCAAAACAGGGACAAAATGGTTGCAACATATATTAGAACCTAACCATCAGAAAACAAAAACAAAACCAATCAAACAAAACAACACAACTAAACAAAAAACCAAACCAAAACAAAACCCCAAACAAACAAACACTCCCTCAACAAAAACAAAAACACCAACAAAAACATACCCCAACAACAACAAACAGCAAAACCAAAACAGAATAACCAAAAGCAAAGCCCTAAAGGGTGAGAAAAAGGGACTACAGGACTCGAAATTCTTGCTGAAAGATGACTTTTGATGGGCTATAGACATAGAGGACATGAGGAACCCTATGTTTTTTTCTCAGAAACATGACTTCAAAATTACATTGTCACACCAAGAGTATTTTCATTTCTTGTGCTATGTACAAATGTTGCAGGTCTGTTGACTATAGCAATTTTAGCTTTTATGCAAGACTGACTGAGACTAAATATTTCTTCATATTGAGTGGGCCACTGTGATGAAGAACGTAAAATCAGCACACTTGTAAAGTTACATGATCTTTAAAGTGTATTTATACTTACAACAGGAATCTTTGACAGGAATGTATCATAAGAGGACTTAAGAGTAGGTATTTTAAATAAATCCCACTTGCTTTTAGCCAGCATGTTGAGCTCATATCATGTTCTAGTCTCATTCAAAGTACCTAAAACCTGCAGATCCAATACAAATATTTCAAATAAACTTATTTGGGAAAAAGTTAAGAATGCAATATAGTCCTGCAGAGATTAATTGAACTACCATATTCCAAGGTAGTCTCTAATGAAATTACTAACAGCTGCCCTGGAGTTTTCATTAGCACTAATACATTTGTGTTTGAGACAGAAATAATTGTGTTTTTCTTAATACAGAATAATTTGGTTAGGAAGAAAATTTGATTATTCTTATAATCTTTCTGCACACTAATGATTTGATAGCAGTATCCAATACATTCACATACCTCACTGAGCAGTGTAGCAGGGTTGGCATGGCATTGACTACGAGAAATAAACCCTTATTAATATGTTGAGTAGCAAGCTGTCACTCTTCCTTGTTTGTCTTATTTCAGCATGGAGGTTCTGTGGGCCGTGCACATGGCCTGGTGACGCTGCTTTTTCTTGCCAGTGTATATACATGCAGGTCACACCACTGCTTGTAGAACTCATGGAGCAGAGGGCAGGGGTGCTGTGGTTTGTTCCCCAGCTGGCAGCTCAGTCTCACACAGCTCTTTGTCACTCCACAGGGCTACTCTGAGGAAAATCAGCTCCACTCCAGCCAAAACCTTAACAGTTGTACCTCTGCAGGTCTGTTAGACAGCTAAAAATAACTTCAATAATAGGTCTGCTCCTGAAAGAGGAAACTGAAAAAGAGATGAACACCTGGAAATTGTTCAGAAAAGAAGTCTAAGAATGATCCTGAAAACCTATTCCTTAATCCCACCTGTGTGGGGGCTGGAGAACCAGCCAGGGAAAGGCTTGCTATGCTCCCCTGGAGAGCCAACATCAAAGGCACTACTCTTCAGGTAGGGTGAGCAAAGGATCACTCCCAGAGACCCTTCCAGTCCCATGTTGATTTCTTCTATCCCATTAGCCCTACTGTTCTGCCCTGCCCCTCAAGATCCCTACATAAACCCCTGCTTTCCCTGCCTGAGTGGTTCCTCTGTCACTGGACCCTTCAGGGAAGGAACTCAATGAAAGCTCTCCTTGGAACCCCACAGGAAAATCTCTTCTCTCCTTCTGCGACACCAGGACCCCAGAAGAGCTGAAATCCCCTGGTGTGAGCACAGACCTGCCTGTGCCCCCAGGGTGTCTTTTTCAAAACACTTCTTCAGGAAGGTTGAGGCACTCTGAACAATGCCTGCTGTGACACACCTGGACAAGATGTAGCCGCCTGCAAGAAGAAGTTTCTAGTATCAGACAGTTCCTTCCTCAACCCCAAAAGTCATAATAGAATTCAGCAATTACAAACTGACCCTAGAAGATGTTACTGTTTTCAAATGCTACAACAATTGGTGTGTGTGCACAGCGTACACTCTGTTGGCTGAAAAATGTAGTTGAAATCATTGATTAGATATTTGTTATTCTGGTACAAAAATTATTGTCTTACTAACATTTGTCTTGCAGCAGGTCAGGATGATGGACTACAAGTTTGGCCTCTGCTCTTAAAATCCATAACCACACCCGTTTCATGGAAGGGGATCATTCAATACAAAGGCTACCTTCTGGCATTCCGGGGGGGGACTTTGTTTAACATTTTTTTTTCCCCTGGTCATTCTTACTGAGTAAGTTTGACACTCTAAGTTGATTCCAGAGGCAGTGATGTCAGAAAGTAAGTAAGCAAGGAAATGAGAAAAAAAAAAAAGAGGGGAACAGCATTTTGAGAATCCTACCTACCATTTATTTGGTAGTTTTGCCTCAAATAATTTTCAAAGATTAATTCCATTATTATTATAATAACTTGAAGACTAGAGAGATCTAGAAACAAATACTTAGAATAAAAAGCTGAGCAAGAAAACTTTAAAATGGAGCCCATCTGTTTTTACAGTCCCCAACCCTGAGCAAAGGGGACTACAGTGCCTCCTTTAGAAACATTAGATATATTTCAACCATTGACAAAGATCCTGATCTGACAGAGGAATCACTAGGTCATTTACTCAAAAGCATAACTGTTAACTTTCAGAATGCTAAGTATTCAAGTGGTAAGCACAGAACAAATCCAGACTGAAAAAAAAAATACTAAAAAGGAAATTTTAAAAAGGCATTAAATGGAAGTAGAACCCATACATCAGAATTTTCCCTCATACTAGACAAACAAGAAGGAAACAACCACATTTGCTCTAAAACCTCATCAAAATAAAAGTAATTTAGTTCAACTGAACTGCAAAACTGTTTTCAAATGAGTTCTCACTGTTTGGGTTTTTTGGGGCTTTTTAACAAAACATTTTAAGGCTAGAATGAATAAATCATAGCTGACAAAATATTTTAAGGCTAGAATGAATAAATCAAACCCGAGCAGTAATGTAACACAAGCAAGACAGACAAACTCACCTGTGACACACAGCTTGGTGAGCCATTTCCCATGGGAATGGGATTACAAAACCACAACATCCCACTAAGTGAGCCCACTAAGTGATGAGATGAAGGTTTAGCATCCCTGTTTCATGTCCAGTCCAAAGGGGTAGCAGAGGCAAGTAGGCCATGTGCAATTCCTACGGGAGCAATCCCTGGCCATCCCCATACATCCAGCAATGCCTGTCCAAGCGCTGCTTCTGGGACCTTCTTTAAACACTGGGCATGTGTCTATTACCAAAAAAACCAAGAACTTGTGCCCTGCAAGTTGATATTCTATTCATGAGCTGCAGCTTCATTACTGAAACAAGTATGATAAGCAATATATTTGCTGAATCCAGCCCAGTGACTAGATATAATACAAAAAGGCAACAATGTTAATAGTCATCACTGGGAGTGGGCGGCAGGAATGTCTGGAAATAGCAAATTTTACATTTGAATTGGCAGAAATTAGGAAAAGAAACAAAGAAATAATGGTTGGATTAACAAAAGCATCAAATTGTCTTCACTGCAGGTACCTAAATCATAAAAAAAGAGTCCTGTTCTTCTGCCATCTAGACATAAACATGCGTACTTGTCTTTGGTGATCAAAATTCCAAGATTAATGCTTATTAGGATATGAGGGGATGTTACAATGATACAATAGACAGTTTATTGCCTTCCTCATACTTTGAAAATACCAAGCACATACTTTGTTTCTCTTCCCTGCTTAGCACTGTATTTGCACAAGTTTTTGAAGGTGCACCTAAGAGATATCTAAGTAGAAAAATTATAGTCTCATTTGTCTAGAAGCTGTGTGTGATGAAATGTATTTAAATGGAATAGTGCCTGATAAAACTTCAAAACCCACCTTTATCTCCCATAGACATGCACTAATTAACATCTGATTGAATGCTCTTTGAACACTTCACATGGAAAGATGTTAGCACAAAATTGCATTTTCAGCTATGTGGACAAAGTTACTGTTTCTTCTTGCTCATAGCAGTTTCTATAAGTACATTAATCCAGTTCTTCAGTAGTTACCTTTTACCTGAGGTTTTTAGACTTCAATTTAAATATGAAGCATATTTGTGCATGTTTTTGTAAATGGTTAACTGAAAACACTCTCCCACTGAGAAAGCCAGAAAAGCCAGACCTGATGCTGAGAACACTGTTCCTGTGAGGTTTACATTACTAAATTAAGTGTTGAACTGTGATAAGAGAAGAATTTTCTTCATGACATTTGAAGGTAAATAATTGCTTTCACATAGTTTAACTCCAGCACTTTGCAACCAAAGTGCACCCTGATACACTTGCATCCACTCCCTGTTCTCTGTCAGAGAAGAAGCAGAAACGAATCACAATCAGATACAAAGGAGTAATGTTCATGAGTGTTTGTTTTTAATCAGACTAGATTAGAGCTGTTGCCCTGAAGCATGTAGCATTTTCACTCTTATGCAGTTAGTGTACAGCATGTTGAAAAATCAGATACTGAAGGTTTTACCTAATGCCATTAGGAAGCTTTCCATTTATCTTTCATCAGTGCTAAGACAAGGTCTTCAGCCATTTTGTCTAAATCTTTTACTTGGTACAAATGGTATACAAAAACACAAGCAGCATGGCTACTGCTTTTAAACTTAGCTCTATCACATTCACTATTCTAACCACTGTTTTCTCCTGGTAGTAAGAAAATGGGTGGTAATCACCACCTCAAAGTCATCAGCATGAGGAAAAGCTCTCAGATATTCTTCACTGAAGTAGCACTTAAAGCACAGTTTCTTCTTCTCTTTTATTTTCCCTCAGAGCTAAGCCAGCAATGTCTGTGCCTGGTGTCTCTTACCTGTCTGCTCATTCACCTGAAGAAAAATCAACTTTCTTTAAAGAAACACTGTCTTTGTTTTCAACAGTGATGAGATTCTATGTGTGGACACCCTATTTCAATTTGTTGTTTATGTGAAAGATTTTAACAGCTTCTTACTGTTCCAGTGAGCTAAAAGAAGTGTTTATGTTTTTCCAGTATATTGCATGTCATGTGTTAATGCTGAATTCCGCACTGAGTGCATTTTAGCTTTTACAGAAAAGACACTCTTCATGTCTAATAACCAGCACACAGTCCAAAGAACTTATATGGATGAAAGACTCACTTTATTAGGTGTACAGGCATACAGTCCTTATTTACCAGGTATTAATTAACTTTCAAAGAACAGATCAGAATTTACTGAGTATATGTGAAATTATTTTCTCTCACCATTTTATCCCCTCATGATGTATTTCTGGTTATTGGTTAGTACCTTTCCATCAAAAAGAACAGGACAAATGTTTTTGACTCTTCATTTATTCAAAGTTCGTAACCTGAGACTATTAATATCTACTTGAATGAAAATATAAATTAAGTTAATCAATGTTCTGAAAAATACATTTTTATCAAATAGCCAATTCTGCAAATTAAATACAATAAATAAAATAGAAATAGAAGTGGACAGTAATGCCCATGGTAGCATATAATAATTTTTTAATAACTACATTATCAAAATACAAAACATCAGAATTTTCCCCTCTTTTTAACAGAACTGTTCCCTTCACACTTATCTGTGAGAAAAAAAAGGAAAATCTAAATCAAGACCAACCTCCATTTTTTTGTATATAAATTTCAGTTAAGATCTTGGAAACATTTCAGTTCACAAGCTGAAGGAAAAATGCAGGGGAATTTGCTTTTTAAAATTAAGCTACTCAAATTCCAGGACTGTTGTGCCTTCTGTTTGTGCAGACACAGTACATTGATTTTTTTTATTGAAACAAGTTCACTTGTGCTACACACACAACAAAAAAGTTAGTTATATGAAGCAAGTAACTTGAAAGTAAAGAGCCATGAGCAAAACTCTGAAGATAAAACTTCCCACCCTGACCATTCCCGAGGCCTGGGCAGCCCCATCCCAAGGTCAGAGACTTTCCCTGCTGGCACCGGAGCCCCTCCACCGTGGGCAGCTCCAGGGCCCCGAGGGGTCCCTCCTGCACATCCCCTCAGTCAGACCAGGCTTCCTCACAGGCTCCTCCCTACATTTCCCCTGGCAGAGTCTCAGATTTCTCATTCCATACCCATTTATTCACTGCACAGTAACACAGAAACAGCTCAGGCTGGTGCTGCCAAGGAGGACCCCAAACAGAGGAAACCCTGGGGTTTTGCACACTCACAATGTGCTCAAGTGCAAATCTTGCTCTTCCTCCTGAATCTTTGACTCCTTCCCACCTGTCCATGTCCATCTTCCTTGCTGGCGGCTCCCATCCTCATCTCCTTGGTTATCCAAAAGGCCGGTGACTCCCAGCTCCTACTGTGTCTCAGTGTCCACTCACCTGGCTGGCCACATCCATCTTCAAGCCCTTTGTTATTCCAAAGGCTGGCAATTCCAGGCCTCTTGCCTTGGGCTTCCAGCCAGGGTTCAGTCTGCACTTCAGTCTTGATCTCAACCTGCAGCTTGTGTGTCCTGCTACCCAGATCGGATGTATTCCTCCACCAGCACAACAGAAAAATAAGATTTTTATAGGCCGATATTTAAAAGGAAAATTCTCAATGATTTCTTATTATTTCTGTTCATTTACTAAGTGAGTCACCCTCAGGTCTCCTCAAATGCATTGCACTTGAAAGGCAAGAGGTTCCTGTCTTCCTTTCACTAGCTCAAGTCACTCGTAAGGGAACAAAAAGCTGTTGCCATGAGCTTGCGGAGATGTGATCAGACAAACTGACAGATTTCATGTATTCTGCTACTTATGCAGCAGTGATTTCACTTCTTCAAATTCCTGTTTCAGTTACTCTGAAAAGTACAAAGAGATTTTGTACAGATAAAAAGGTTTCTTATGATTTACAAGTACAAAAATAAGAAAAATACCTGCCCTAAGAGAGAACTAAAAGTAAGTAAGGAATGCTGATAAACATTTAAAGACAAAAGGAAATTTAAAAAGAAACTAAAACATCTCAAACTCAGGGGCTTCATGTTAATGTGTGGTGTCCTAATTACAGTCTAATAAAGACATTAGTGGTCATTCAGTCTTCCAACAAGGTTTAAACAAAACTGAACAGCAACATATAGGTATATCAACATTTGCCCACAGTCTGTCTACACGAGAACTATAAAGACTGAAGAGGAATTGGACAAGCTTTGGAAAGAGAATTTCTGTGTCTGGAGAAATGGAGATGTGTAACATACCACACAAAATTATGAATGCCACTTAGTCAGCAAACACAATCAATGTTATTTTTTAAATTTTTTTTTTCATTTAACTCAGACGCTAACAAAAGCTGCCCAGCCCTTCTTCCACAGTAGAAAAAATATACCTTTCATCTCACCCTTGCTGCATCCTAGTTTAGGTAACAACAGAAAGGACATAAAAATTACAATCCCTGCAGGAAGACTTAAACTTAGAAGGAAAAGAAAATTTATCCCAGTTGGATTTCTGTGTTTCTTTTTTCCACTTTTCTGAAAAAAAATACTGAAAGAAGCATCTTCCTTTCTTATGAAAATGCAGATTTCTTCAGCAATTTGACTTTGGCAATAGAAAGTCATTCTTCAGATAGGGTTTTCTAGAGGACAGATATTAGCAATAACATCTGCTGCCTGTCTGTTCTAGTTGGAAATTCAGTGTATGTACCCAATTCTATTCCCCACAGAATTATTTTTTTAAAATGACACATTAATCTAAGTGTTTGAAAAAGCTAAATTTCATATGAGTCATACCTCTTCCTGTTAAAATAGATTAATAGTCATGTTTATCTACACAGCACATGCAGCCCCATCAACAGGAGAAGGGCTTTCCCAGACTTGAATACATAACACTAGACTGCCACCAGCCTTTTTGATTTATCCTTACAGTAGGAAAACACAAGAATAAGCAAGCTGGAAGATGCAGGTCTGCTGGCTGACAATTTCTGTAGTCTTTTAGTAGCTCACTCTGTGTTTCTCTCAGATCCAGATAAGGACAGATTATTCAAATCATATAATCATAGACTCACTGAATAATTTGGGTTGGAAGGCAACATAAAGATCATCTAGCTCCAGGGACCTTCTACTAGACCACGTTCCTCAGAGTCCTGTCCAGCCTGGCCTTGAACACTTTCAGGGATGGGGCATTCCCAGCTGCTCTGGGCAACCTGTGCCACTGCCTCTCCACCCTCACAGTAAAAAATGTCTCCCTAATATCTAATCTGAACCTACTATCTCTCTGTTGGAAGCCACTTCTTGTCCTGTCACTATCTGCTCCTGTAAAGAGTCCTTCTCTATCTTTCTTGGAGGCTGTCTTCAAGCACCGGATGGCCACAATCAAGTCACACTGGAGCCTTGTCCTCTCCATGCTGAACAATCCCAATAGTCTCATCTTTTCATCACAAGAGAGATTCTCCAGATCTCTGATCATCTTTCCTTTTTATGCTGGGAGCCCAGCTCTGGATGCAGTGCTCCAGATGGGTCTTAGCAGAGCAGAGCAGAGCAGAGCAGAGGGGCAGAATCCCCTCCCTGCCCTGCTGCCCACGGGGCTCTGGATGCAGCCCAGGACACGTTTGGCTCTCTGGGCTGTGAGTGCCATGGCAGGGCATGTGCAGCCTCTCACCCACAGCACCCCAAGTCCTTCTGGGCAGGGCTGCTCTGGGGCTGTCCATGCCCAGCCTGTGCTGATACCAGGGGTTCCTACCCTGGTGCAGCACCAGCACTTGGCCTTGTCAAACCTCATCAGATTCCTATGGACACACTTCTCGAGCTTGTCCCTCTGGATGGTATCTCATCCTTCAGGAGTGTTTGCTGAGGGCACACTTGATTCCTTCATTGATTCCATTATTGAAGATATCAAATAACATAGTCCCAGTACAGAGCCCTGAGGGACATCACTGTCACTGATATCCACCAGGGCCCAGAGCCATTGACCACTACCCTATGGATGTCCAACTGCCTTCTCATCCCTCTAACAGTCCATCCATCCGTGTCTCTCCAATTTAGACAGAAGGATGTTGTGGAGGACACTGTCAAAGACAGTGCAAATAAATCTGTAGCTCTTCCTTGCCCACTGATGTGGTCAGTCCATCATGGAAGGTCACTGGCTTGGTCAAACAGGACTTGGTGAAGCCATGCTGGCTGTCTCAGATCACTCCCTATCCTCCAAAGCATAGCACAGCTTCTACGAGGATCTCTTATATGATTTTCCCAGGCAAAGACACAAGGCTGGAAGGTCAGTCATTCCTAGGGTCACCTTTCAAGGCCATATAAAGATAGGTCCAATGCTTGGGACTTCACCTGCTGCCATGACTTCTCCAATATCATGTCAAGTGGCTTGGCAACCACATCAGCCAACTCTCTTAAGGCATCATCTTACTGGGACTTACCTATATTCAGGATCTTCAGGTGGTCACAAACCTGGTCTTTACGGACATTGACATTGTGGTTAAAGCCCAATCTTAAATTAAAGTTGGGCTTTAACAATTAAAAAAATTAAACAATATGTAGCTAGTCACTCAAGCCCCCTCTCTCCACTGCCAGCCTGAAGGCATATAGAGGAGAATCAAAGTAAAACTTGTAGTTCAAGATAAGAACAGTTTAAAAATTGAAAAGAAAGTAAAAAATACAGTAATACTGAAAACAGTAATTATAAAAACAAGGAAAAAACAAGTGATACCCAATGCAATTGCTCATCATCCACTGACAGATGCCAGAACCCTTTCCCTAAACCAGGCTTGCCCCTCTTCAGGGTAAGTGGCCCCAGTTAGTACACCAGGCATGACATTTTATAGTGTGGAATATCCTTTCGGTCAGTCCAGATCACCAGTCCCAGCTAGGCTTCCCCCCAGTTTCTTTTGTGCACCTCCTCACTGGCCGAGAAAAAAAGTCCTTGACATAGCATAAACACAATTAGCAAAAACCCAAAACATCAGTGTGTTATCAACACCATTTTCATTCCAAATCCACAACACAGCACTGTAACGGCTACCAAGAATAAATTAACTCTCTCCTAGCCTGAAACCAAGACAAGTGGGAAGTACTTTTCTTGGCCCATCCCCATAAGGGTCAGCAGCCCTCTAAAAGACAACTAGCAAAGTTTGATCTGTGCAACAGGTCCTGGCCATCTGCAGGCATACAAGGGAAAGCAATTCAGTTCATTAAGCTTGTTCTTGCTTTTGGGAAAAGGGCTTTGAATCTGGGCATTTCTCCAGAAGCCTTTGGAGGGTCTTAAATCCTGTGGTGGGTGGGAAAACAACAGAGCATTTGAGAAGAGCAATCCCTGTCCCACTGGGAGAAAATGGGTTTTAAATTTCTGCTTTTAGGTTAATACTTTGAATTTCACATCCAAAATGGAGATGGAAAGTAATACCTGTCTAACTATATCATATGGTAAATTCTGAATGGAGATGTATGCAGAAATTTGGAACAGATCTTCACTATACTGGACTCTGGATCCAAGTTAACTGTATAAAAACCACACTGTGCAACACATATGGCTCTTTTTTTGAAATCTAGCCCCGGATTTAAACATTTAATTGTTTCTAATATGTTTAGAAAATAAATTGCCTCACAGAAAGTTCTTCAGCACGTTTTAGATGTGGTCAATCCTCTTGGGACAGAAGTGGCCAGCAGCTAAAACACTTAATTGTCCTCGTCCTTACTAAGCAGAAAGATTCCACATTTAAACACATGCACAACATTAAAAAATTGCATAACTGTTAGGAAGCTTAGACTAGAGCCTGGCATTTGCAAGCTGTTTCTCTTCCCAGTAACATGGATCTCTGCCTCCCCAGGCAGAAACTCTCCTTTGCAGGTAGAAACCACCTTCTCCCTTACCAGAACCTGCTCCCCTGGCATAGTGTATACATTAGAAAAGAGATGGAAAACAGCAGCCTAACACAGTCTGAGAATGGGACAAAAATGCCCCAACCCCTGATTATTGAAAGCCATGGGAACCTTGACACAGAATTTATCCCATGTACTAGACTTTAATCCAAACCCCAGGACAGTCATGAGTGAGACCTGGAGGAGTCTCCTTACAGGATCAGTGGTGCTCAGCATGTACACCTCTACCAGTTCTGCAGAAAATGCTCTTATTTTTGGTAACATGTGGGCATTATTTAGCAAGATATCTTTATTTCTTAATATGTATGCTCTGGAAAGAGACTGCTGAAGGGGCTTAGGCAACTATATAGAAAGAAATAAAAATTAATGTAAAGAACGACAAAATCTGTTGGTTGTCACACAGAATGACAGAAGGGTTTGAGTTGGAAGGGACCTCAAAGATCATTTAGTTCAAATCACCCTGCCATCCTTCCACTAGAAAAGTCTCCTCAAAGATGACCATGATCCTGATCTTCAATAACCATCTGTAGTATCAGCTTTGAGAGGTGATGAAATTTTTTCTGATTTAATTCTTCAGTTTGTAGTAGTTGCACCTGCCAAAGTGGTACAGTTCATACCAACAGCCCACCACTGCTTTCACAGACAGAGCTCTGGATGTATGAATGCTCAAGGTTTGTTAGCTATTAAAACAAGTCACAGGTACCACCTTATTGAGAAGAGAAATTTTCTAGATAAGGTTTGAACATTCTTGGTATTGCTACTACTCTTGCAATGCAGTATTGTACCTGTTTTCCTTATGTGGAACAATCTGGCCTACATTCACATCTTAAGCTGTATCATTTTATTATGCTCACCATTTTATCTATTTACCCCATACTTCTGAATGCATGCCAGTTAATCAGAACCATACACTGATCTTTGAGAACTATTCTGGAGGATGCATCTATTTCCATTTCCTGTATGCACCATAAAAAAAACAGTCTGCAGACATATGCAAAACATAAAAAAAAAAAAAAATGCCCCCAAACAGTCACTAAAACCAACCCCCCTCACCCCCTCCCAGATCAGCATCAGACACAAACCAGACTGGTTTTAGGCAAGTTTTCACAATACCCCAATACCACAAAACCCAGTATAAGATAACACAGGAAAAAGAACTTAATGCTCACAAAGAACTCTTTCCAACACATTTGTGAAATGTAGAATTTTCCAGCTCTGAGAGCATGAAAAGGGACCACTTGAAGACATTGGTTGAGAGACACCCAGCTGGGAAAGGCTGAAAAATTGAAGAAATAGAGATACTGATGAATGGCCTGTGCTGTAGCCATACAAAGGGGGTGGGATTTGTGTAGGCTCTTAAAGACAGAAGGACCACCAGAGTTAGGCGTGGTAAAACACAGGAGCGTGGGCAGAGTGGACTTGAAATGGTCACTTGTCCTGGGAAAGGCAAAACAATACCTGAGAAACAAAACAAAGGGATGATCTAGGAAAAGAATATCAAAAATTTGATTTGAAAATTAAAAGCTGTTCAATATTGGACAGGGCATGAACACCCAGCATTCACAGCAACTTGGATAATAGCTATAGATGTTCGTTATTCCTCTGCAAAACCACACCCAGTGGTAAGTGATATTAAATTATTTTGTGTTATGTGAAATAGCATGAATAAAAATCAAGCTGCATCAGAAATATATTCCTTAACACCTGAACTCAAACCTCAGCCACAAGGTGAACAAGGTATCTTTGGGATGTGCCTCAGCCACTTGCTGTCCTCACAAAAGCTATGGAAATTCTTTACTTTGTGGGAACACAGCAGAGATCAGATAAAATAGTGTGTGTGAATGGGGAACTGCTACTGAATATTTCTTAAAACAGAAGAAATAAATAATGCTGTCCTCTGAAGTGTCACTTCAGGGTGTTTGATACAGGCTACAGAAATATATTCTGATTACACTGAAAGAGCTGATAGAAATTACCCTTCCAGCTCTTCAAGGAGGCCAAAGGGATTGGACCCTTTCAAGGAATTCAAGGAATACAGACCATCTACCCCCGCTAGCCTCCAGTTTAGGTGTCCCTAAGCCACTGACTGCACAAAGCCAGGGAACACAGTAGGGAAAAGACCAGTCCATGGTTGGTCTTATGCTCTCTAATAACTTGCTACTAATGGAGACCAGGATACTTTGGTCTGATTCAATACAACTGCTCATCAACCAGATCAAAATGAAATTATACAGTAATGAAAACTTCAAAAGGGAACAACACATAAAATTCAGAAATCCAATACAGAGCAAACCATCTGTCTGCTAGCACTCCCTCAGCAGAATAGTTTTCTTAAAGTTTTACTTTCAAGGTTTACTGTCATTTCCCAATTCATAGACTTGGACTGAGAAAACAAAATGAGCACAAGGCTTTCTACAGACTGAAACTGCTTATTTGCTTTCAGCATTTTGGGTTTAAATCTATAAAGCAGAAACTGAACTCCTGCACATGAAAATTAAAATACTTTATGTTATTAAATACTATGAAGTAGTCAAAATGGAAAAAATTCTGCAGCCTTTTTGCAGCTAAGCCTTTGTTTAGCTTTAGTTAACATCTTATAAATTCTTTGAGTGTCTCTAATTGAGACTGAGCCAAGGTCCAGCATAATTTTGCAATGGCCACAGGTTGGCTGAAAAAGCACATTCCAATCCAGATATTCAAAGATGGTATTTTTATTTTTCCAGTTTAACTACAGGAAGTGTGCAGTGGCTTCCACATTTTTAACCACATAGAGCTCAACTCGGTTGCAGCAGTAAGGATTATATCCCATCTGATTACCACTCTATAAAACTGTAGTTGGACATAGTGATGTGTTTCTACTATTAAGTTCTCTATAAAATTCAGTGTAAAAGATATTGTTTAATTACTTAAGGAAAGGAAGTTGAGCCAAATAGTCTTGAAATTAGTTACTTTTAGTATATGTGATTTTGCTATAGAAATATCTGGGAGATTCTCTTCAAAATTAAAAACAAGAAATATTCTACACTTTATGTGCTTTCAAAATAAACAGTGAAGTAACAGCTCTGCAAAGGGTAGAGTTCAGAGATGCCAAGCAATTGGTAATATCTTTTTTCTATTACCCAATCAAGGAGTAGAAAAATACTCCACAGTACTGAATATCATGATTGTTTTTAAGCTGCACATTATGCTGCAAACAAAGTATCATCTCTCTTGCCCTCAGCTTCTTGCCTACTCAAAAGACAAAACTAGAGCAACCATATAACCCAAATTGTATGTAATATGAAAGAAAAGGCAGTTACTGAGATGGTTTTGCCTCTGTCATCACCAGCTTAATTAAGATACCCTGGTCTGATGAGAAAAATCAGACATTGAAGTTCTAAACTGCAAAGAGATCCCCAGAAATTCATGTAGTCTACATGTTGCAACACTTAGGTTTTTAGAATTTTCTCTTCATGTCTCATTCATATGTTAAACACTGCTAATTTCAATACAGGGTAAGATTTTTTTAAAAATAAATAATTATTTACTTCAAGATGTGTTTAATATTACAAACTTTGGAAAAACGCAACCATTTAAACTACACACTTCCCATGCTTTGTATGCAGAGTAAATAACTGGTACATCTGAAAAAAGACATCTATGGGTCTAAGAAAAGAGTATAGAGCAGCTGAGGCTAGGTTAGGAAGCCCCAGATATCTGTGTATAACTGAAATGTAATTTTGAACTTTAATCTTTTCCACATGGAATTCCAAAAGCCTATTCATATTTAATTTAAAAAGTATGAAATATGTTTGCTCAGGAAATCAATAAGCTCAATTACAGAAGCCACAATAAATACACCAGAAATCGTATATTCATGATGTGCTGCAAGCTTGTTTAACTGGATCTGAGTAGACCTCTGCCAAAAAGGCACATTTTTTTTGTCAAGAAGAATTTTTTCACTGAAAGGGTTATTAAGCATTTGAACCAGCTGCCCAGCAAGGTAGTAGAGTCTCCGTTCCTGGAAGTGTTCAAGAAATGATTGGATGTGGTGTTTAGCTCTCTGGATTAGTTGACCAGGTGATGTTTGGTAAAAGGTTGGACTTGGAGGATGATCTTGGAGGTCTCCTCCAACCTTAATGATTCAACAATTCTTTTCTATTGTTATGTATATTCACTTGGGCTGGCAGCAGTGCTCAGGTGGCCACCACAACCAGCTGCTAAAAGAGCTTCAGTTGAATTTAATTCGAAACTGTACCTTTACAAGGCTTTACTAAAAAAACAGATTCAAACTCCCAATTTCTTTAATCAACGAAAATTGACATAATTTTGCTTTTGAACGTGTAAATATAGAAATGGTTCCCAGTTCACATAACGCATTTTACTGGAAACAGGCACCTAGAGAAAGTGATTCATGTCTGTCCTGGTTTCACTTAGGATAGAGTTAATTTCCTCTCAGTAGCTGTTAAAATGCTGTGCTTTGGATTTGGAATGAGAATGTTTTGAACTGATGTTTTTGTTTTTTCTAACTCATGCTTATCCTAAGTCTAGGAGTTTTTTTCTTGTTTCATGCTCCACCACTGAGGAGGCACCCAAAAGGAACTGGAAGAGAGCTTCAAACTGTCTGAATTCTGAATTTAGAATAGAGTTCTAGCGTTTTTCAATCCCATGGTAATAACTTGATATATGAGGTTGACAAACATTGCATATTGTCAGAAAAAAATTGTGGCTTTACTGACAATAGTTAATTGGTGAAATTAACCTATTGTCAGTAAAGATTGGAATTCCCTTTCAAATTTAGTTGCACTATGCCAGAATATCTTTCAAATTTCAGTAGGAAAAGTGCCCTCATTTCCTTTCCTTCTAATTAAAGGGGTAGTCAAATGTATCCACAACTGATCTCGGATACAATTAAGAGCATGAGAGCTACTGGTTTGTGCTGCACCTAGAGCACTCACCACTATTATCAGGTGATTCTTTTCATCAGTCCTTCCCCACTGAGCTAATAGATCTGATAAGAGCCATTGATTAGTTCCTAATGCTGATGGGGAAGATCTAAATGGATGTTCCAACTGGTAAAAATCACTTGTTAGATAACTTATTTTGTTTGCTAGGAATTCAGCTTTCATCTTATTAATACTCCTAATCCTTCCCCAGGGTGCCTGTCACATCTCTCCTTGATCATTTTGGAGAGGTGAGGGTCAGTCCATGCGTCCATAGTGTCCGTCCTGCGCAAGATGCGCTCAGGAGTGGTGAATAGGCAGGTTTAATTGCAGAGATATTAACCTGCTCAGACAATTCCACTCATCTGAGAGACCATAAAGGACTAAATAGGACTTGTTGCTGGCCTGTATTGTTGATGGCATAGAGTCCAGTTTTAGAAATTTGTGGAAATAAATGTTTCAATACTCTTACAAGGGGTCTTAGAGATAGTGGAAGGCGTTGTGTCGATATACATTGTGCCAATATATTTATCCCAGTTACAGTTGTGCATACATCTTCAGGTGTATACCATTTCCTACAGCAGCTAGGCTTGCAAGACCTTGGGATATCTTCCCTCTAGTTGCTATCCTCATTTCTCTGAACTGAGGGTCCTATTAGAACCATGTGAATTAGACCCTGGATAGTGCTGCTAGACTGTCTGAATTACAGCTCTTGGAATGCCTAATGCTGAGACTTATTACACAGCTGTCTCCACCTCCAAGTCTTGGGAGGATGATCAGGGAGTTCGAGTTCCAGGGAATTTTTTTGTCTGATCTTGTGACTTGTATTTTCAGTGTCACTAGATGTATTATCCCTTCCCATCTTTTGCCCAAAATTTATGATAGTGTGCTTTAATGTTGCCATTATAGGGATGCGTCTGCATAGTAGGGCTTCTCCCTGATCTACAACAATCTCTATTACAACCAACAGAGAGCACTGAAGTCAGTGTCTATCTCAATTTCATCTTGTTTTGCAACGAGATAACATTTGTGGGTGGCAGGGGCTCCCTTAATTAATGGGTTTAGCAAGCCATGGTTCACAGGCTGAAATAGAAAGACTAATAGGGTTATGCCTGTGCATTGTCTGGAGACAGGCAGCTTTTGTAATAGCTGTGGAGAGCCCATTCAAGGATCTAATGGTTATTAGCAGAGGGTCTTCCCTCTTCAACCCATCCACTCAGCCCAATATAGTGCTTTGCTTGTTACCAAGAGGGGAGCATCTGGGGATTTCAGTTCAGAATTCAGACACCATTACCCCAAAATCCATTGGATTCTTCACTATTTAGTAAAATTCTATTTCCTGTAGTTAGACATACTTGCCATAACTATTCAGTTTCATTTTTACCTGGCTTACAGACACAGTGTTCTTACCACCTCAATAAAATCAATGGGATCATTTTCCACGTGTGACTTCCTGTTCCGCCTAGTGGTCCAGTTGGTACTTCTATTTTTATAATTGATCTGGCTTCATATGCAGGGAGATCTGGAAGATGTATCCATACCATCTGGGTTCTTGGAACCATCATTGTCAACACCATACAAAGCTTAAGTCCTCATGACCTAAATGACAATTAAAACATGTGCCATAATAAGTGACAGCAGGCCTTAGTGTGAGACACTTATGCTGAAAAAGCTTAAATGCCACTGGATAAATGGCAGAGTGTACAACTGATAGGCACAGACACGTGCCTAATTGATTACTCCTTACAAACCTGTGATAGCCACTACTGACAAAGTGAGAAATATATAGCATATTTTCAAGTGTTTGTTACCATTTTTGACTTTTAGGGAAAGAATTCCATTTCAGCCTTAGCAAACATGCTTGTAAATATGTTCTTAACTCTTTGTTACCTGAAAAGTTTAGCTGGAAATTATAAATCCTCCTAATTTTTTTTAGACAATAGTCTATCGAGATTGCTTCACGGAAGTACATCTCTCTATTGAAAATATGTAGGAAACAAAGATTACTAAGGTCATGTTACAAAAACTGCACTGAAGTAAAATACTTAAAGGAGGCAAAGTGAATAGTCTTAATACTGTATTTTAAAAGTATTTTTATTTACTTCTGTGTATTGAACTCTCTGGACTACTGCAATACTCAGCTGGTGCCAAGGCAGGGAGAGCAAATTTTAGTCAATAGTACAGACTCCAGGGGAGCAGTACTGGCATCTATTGCACAGGCAACCTCTTCACACTGCTGCAGAGTGGCTTGTGTCAGGGAAGTCAGCAGCTGCCAAATTCACACAACTCTGACAGTGTACAGTCAGGATATGACCAAAAGGATCCACATTCTGACCCTGCCACAGGAGGCCTATTCCAGTCCATACAGTTCTTTGAAGTCATGCATGCTCTCCTGAGATATTCCTAAAACATGATTTTAAATTCAAAGGTCTCAAAGGAACGAGGGCTCTGTTGCCCAGGGGTATAATGAGAGCACATGAGCATCTAAAGATTCAGCAACAGTGGTTAGAGGGCAATTTCCATACTGACTACAGCTTTGGTGCATGCTAACACTTTAGGTGTGCCTAGACCAGCTGGCACAGGTTACTGGACAGACAGGACAGCCAAGACTGGTTGGCACAGTCAGAGCTGTAATGGGCTGCTTTCTACTGACCAAGCAATGGGACCATGAGTAGTCCAGTGTTCAGTTTTGCTCTTTGACATTTTTGTTTTACAACATATAGTAAATATCCATTCCAAAGCCTCAAATGTAGAGGAAAACTCTCTTTATCTGCTAAAGAAATTATTTTTTCTGTAGTTAGTATTTACTGCCAAGTAGGCATGCTGCTTCTGTAAAAAGGCCAGTGTCCCAGTTACTCTCTTGACAAACTGCAACCCCAAGGCTGGGAAACAGCTGTATCTGTGTGCAAGGTCCACTATCTCAGCTTTTTGAAACCTTTGACTCACACATTGGCAACTGCACAAAATTACACCCCTCACTACATATCAGAAAACTAATAATACTGCTTGTAATCTCTAAAGATCAAAGTTACAGTGCAGTGTTGGTAAAAGTTATGCAGTGTTGGTAACATGCCAACCTGTGCACCTTAAACAGATTTATCTGTAGGACAGTTTCATCATTTATGAAACTATCGTACTGCAATTCACTTGCCTCAGGTCACCTTGGCTGGATCACCTGCATATCGATCAGCTTTTATTCTTTTTGAATGTATTTCTTCAATTATATGTCCATATTACACGAACTAGTTCATGCTGTATGACTCACCTAAAAAAACACAACTTCCTTTTGCATTTTTTTTCTTGTATGGACAATCCTAATTAATTTTCCTTCTGTGAATGATTTAGCTCTAATAGTGTAGAAGATGAAAAAGATAAATAATATAAGATTAATTTATTACAAAACAAAAAATATCTTCTAAAAGTTTGCCTTTGAAAATAAAGATATTCTAGTCATGATTTTTGCTCCTCCAGTGTTAGCTTGCTAGTATTTATGAATAAGATGACAAAAGCAAAGTTTTAATTCTTTTCCTCATTGTCAAGCTGCAAAGTTAAATTTCAATATCTGTTTAGCAGAAAGGCCACAAGATATACTCTGCTGCTATGATAACACTGACTGAATAACTTGAATTTTTGGTTTTTTCAAGATTTTTTAAGCATTATTACACATTTTAGGTTATTACTTTAGGAATCCAGAGCAGCGCATATCTGAAAACAGCAACATCTTTCTGCTCTAAAATTCAAGGAGTGGAGATTTGCAGTCATTTGGGTAGGAAAAACAAGTTTAGGGCTCCTAAAAGGGAAATAATTGGAAAACTGATATTGCACAGGCTTCCTCAGAAGGCCCTCTTATACAGAAACAAGGATTTTTTCTTTTAAAACCTGTTAAGCCTGTACTTGCCTGCCTATCCTGCTAATCACCTGCCTCTCTAACAATGGAAAAAAATGCCAAAGACAAATTCATTCCCAGCTGAAACCTTGATGGATAGTAAAACTCAGTTATAGGAGTATGGACAGGTAACACATACTGACTGGGTATTCTGATTTGGTTTGTTTTGGGTTTGTTTTTTTTTTTTTTGGGGGGGGGGGCATTTGGTGAGTTTTGGGGTTTTTTCCCATTTGTTTGTTGGTTTGGGGTTTTTGGGATTGTGGAGTATGTTTTTTTCCTTTTGTTTGTTTGGGATTTTTTGTTTTCTGGCTTTGGTGTTTTTTTTGTTGTTTTTTTTTTTTTTTTTTTTTTGGTTTGGTTGTTTTTGTATGGTTGGCTTTTTTTCAATCCAGTGAAAGGAATATTATTGTAAGAAGTAGATTTCAATTTCACAAAAACTCTTGAGGAAGACATACTTTTTTTTCAATTTAAAGTGCTAACAATCAATGAAAGAAGAGAAGTGGTATTTATAGAATTGTGTCCAATATCGGGGAATAAAAGGCACTCCTATAAGGTTCATTCACCTAGGGACTGAAATGGTAGAGGACTGAGGTTGTGTATTTGTGCACAATCGATTCACAGGCCTATTGTTCAGTGAGAATGAACAATAAGAACTCCAATCATTGCCTTTTTATGGGATACATCAGAAAAGACAGTTCAATATTAAGAGGAGGATTGGAGCAAAAACTGAATTCTTGACTATTCTGAACTTCCCAGCAAGTCACAGCATAGGGAGACCCAAGACTTATGACGATGCACAAAATTACCAAAAACCCTTGAGTCCATGGAGAAAATACCCAATTGTCTTCCTCACACAAACACCACCCTGCACTTGTTAGCCTTCACTCTTCAGCCACCAAAATGAGAAAAGAAGCTCCAGCTGTGAGTGGTCCCCAACAGTCCCACACCAGTGCATGCTCCACAGCCATTACTGGCACAAAGTAGCATATTTACAGCCCTGGAAAGTTTGTGTGAATACAAGAACAGGGGAAATTCCTTGGCACACGAGGAATTTCTCTAATCATGGATACTGCTGTGCCCTCCTTAGCTGTACCAGCTGATTTGTCAGCCTTTATTGCACCCAGGAATTCCACATTTTGACTTCTTGCTGTGTGTAAAGTCTTTTAGCACAGGGCTACAATTGCATGCCAGAGTTTCATTCTGTAAGCATGGCAGAAGATCCTTCAGTTCTAGTTAAATGTTGAACCAAGGAATGACTCAGAAATCTTTCCATGAATGCCCATAAAACAACCCTGGAATAAGCTCCTTCAGACTACAAATAGTTATGGCATCTCTTGCACTCCTTTTATCTGGAGCAAACTGATTTGTCCCACCAGTTCTTTAGCCACTGATGTGATCAACAGAATACAGTTTCTTTTGATGCCCAGGGCATGTAAATAACAGCAAAGCATGACCATCACACTGCATTTCACAGGATGTGAAAGGGATAGAAAGATGTCCCCAAAATTTGATGCAAAAGGGAGGACCACTGCCCTGCACAAGACACCACTGCCATCTCAAGGTGCTGCCCAACATTCTCCAGCAGCCTATAAAGAGGAGTCTGATAGTGATTGGTCAGAGTGAATCCATAGTGATTGTGTAGGCAAGTGGTACCATGGGTCAACACAACCTGGGTGAACCAAAGGTTCATTCCAGACCACTACATTATTTACATTATTTACTACCACTAATGGTAAAAGACTCTGTTATTGCTCTGTCCTTTCTTCTCTACTAATTATAGTAGAGAAGAAGGTATATAATAATTATACTTTCTTCTCATGCTATCTTTGCTTCCTTCCTAAAATTTATTTCTGCATCTCATAAATATAGAAAATCTTATAAAAATGTCCTTAACAATCTTATATAGATAACATATTATAATGTTTTCCTCCTGTTTTTGTCAGAAAAAACATTTACTTCTTTCTAGCAGTAATTGTCACTTAGGTTCAGCATGGCTTTGTCTGAATACTAAGTTCTCTATGCTTTGTATGAAACAGTGACAACTAGGGAAGTCTATTAGCTCTAAACCTACTTGCTAACAGCATGACAAAATGTAGGAAAAATTACTTCTGTTTCTATGTAGACACTAGAATCAAAATGACATGTTATGGTTTTATAACCAGAGTTCCCTACATTGCAAGATAAAATGCAAGTACATTCATCATTTATTAATATATATTAAAGTGAATTGAACATTGATGAGTTGGAAAAACAGAGCAAAGGTTTGTTTGCTTCATCTAAGTGATACATTAAATAAACTAAAGCAGACAGAACAAACAGTCTGGCAAAATGCTAACAGTGGGTCTAGAATTCACTGCAACTGCAAATACAGAGAATCTTTGTTAGCAGTGAATCACTAATAAAAATAACATTCAGTTAATGATAAAAAGGAGATCTGTTTAGGGATAAGACATTAAATGTTGTGCAAAAAATCAGCAGTTATGAGGCTCCCACCTGTCTCTAGAAGCCAATGAGGCAGAATTACACTTCTGGGAAAAAAGGACAAAAAATTAAATAGTAAATAAAATTAGCTGGAACCTTAACAAAAACATATGAATACAGAGAGAATTAAATAAATTAAGAAATCAGATTCCTGAGGACAGAGTATTATGAGGGATGTAATATGAGTCTTTCCATTATAAGCTTCTGAAAATAGAAGATTATTTAAAATTCTGCCTAGTCATCCAGAAGACTACTTTTCCCAGAAAAATTACAAAATAAATCTAGAATTTGAGTCCAGGGGTTGTTCTTCTCCATTTACTGACAGAAGTGACTCTTGCTAGAAACAAGGACAGCAAAAAAGTTTTACTGGAAAACAGTTTTACAAAAAATATCCCAAAACTGCCAATTGCAGTAGGGGGTAAGGGAAAAATGATGGAATGAATAAAACAATATGGGAACAGGAGTCAGTGATTTTTTTACTGAGGAGATTTGATGCCCACAGTGCCCATAGTATGCCAGCTACTAGTCACAGGGCAAACAGATTGCGTGTGTCCTCTGCAACATGGTAAATTGCTTTTGAAGGGGCTCCCCAAAGACCATTTATAGACTGTCAGACTATTTTAGACTGACAGACTATGAAAGATTCAGTGCTGATGAAGTTCAAGGCTACCTCCAATCCTTTAGCTGGTCAGACTTGACGTGTGATGATCAGCCAGTAAAGGAGTTCAAAGTGCTGCTCCTCAGAGGTTACAAAGAATTGTAAGACTTCTTGGTGGGAAAAACCCAGTAACTTGGCAGTTCTTTAAAGAACTGGTTTCCAGAACTGCCCAAGCCTTCAGCACTCAAAAAGTCCTGGCTGCTGAGCATTTTAGGATCTTCTGTGATTTGGCTCTCACACATTTGTCCTTCTAGAAGAAATATCTCTGGGTAGTGGGTGACGTCCCTCCCCATGGCAGGAGGGTTGGAACTATGAGGTCACTTCCAACCCAAGTCATTCTGTGATTCTGTGAAGCAGCAGTCACAGAAATTTTCTCTCAGAATGTCTCTAGCTGCCAAAACTCTCCCCTCCTCAAGTACTTCTCCTGCCTGAGCCTGCTTTTCCCTTCTAGACCAAGCTTCATGTTGTCAATGAAGGAAACTTGCAAAGTGAATTGAAATCTGATTTCACAATGCTAAGCACTGCATAGTATTTTACCAATCTATTTTAAGGGATCTAATCTAAGGGAAGCCCCAACACTGGAGTAATTTATACTCTGTGCAAAGTTTCCCAAGTGGCAGATGAACTCCAGCAGAATTAAAAAGAGAGCAGCACTGCCAAGCTCACCACTAATCATTGTCCCTAACTGGCACCTCTACATGTCTTTTATCTATCTTCAGGGATAATGATTCCACCACATCCCTGGGCAGCCTGTTCCAGTGCTTGACAACCCTTTCTGTGGATAAATTTTTCCTAAAATCCCATCTAAACTTTTCCTGAAATAACATGAGGCCACTTCCTCTCTTTCTGTACTTGTTATCTCAGAAGAGAGGCTCACACCCCACCTCATTACAACTTTCTTTTAGGCTGTTGTAGAGGGCAGTAAGGTCTCCCCTGAGCCTCCTTTTCTCCAGTCTAAACAACCTCAGAAACTGTGATCCAGACCCTTCACCAGCTCCATTGCCCTTCTCTGGACACTCCAGCACCTCAGAGTCTATCCTGTAGTGATGGGACCCAGAACAGGACAGAGAACTCAAGCTGAAGCCTCAATAGTGCCAAGTACAGAGGGACAAGCTCTGGTCCTGCTGTCACACTATGGCTGATCCAAGCCAGGATTCCACTAGTGTTCATGGCCACCTGGGCACACGCTGGCTCACATTCAGCTGCTGCTGACCTGCTCCTCAGGTCATTTTCCACTGCTCAGCTTTCTAACCACTCTGTCCCCAGCTTGGAGTGCTGTCTGGAATTGCTGTGAAGAGCAAGGCACTTGGCCTTGTTGAACCTCACACCATCAGCCTCAGCCCGTTGATCCAGCCTGTCCAAATCCTTCCACAGGGACTTCCTGCCCTCTAGCAGAACAACATTCCTGGCCAACTTGGTGTCATCTACAAACTGACTCAGGCTGCACTTGGAACCCTCATCCAGCTCATCAACTAAGACATTAAACAGGACTGGCCACAGCGCTGAGCCCAAGGGAACTCCACTAGTGACAAGGAAGTAAATCCATTTACCACCTCTCCCTGGACTCAGCCAGCCAGCCAGTTCTTTATCCAGCGAAGAGTGTGTCCATCCACACCATAGGAAGCCCTTTCTCCAGAGGAACACTGTGGGAAGCTGTGCCAAAGGCTTCACTTGAACAGCTAAGTGGCTCACCTGCCAGAGAAGGAGGTTGTGTTGGCCAAGCGGGACCTGCCTTTCATATCCCCATTTGGGTGGATCTGATTCCCCGGCTGTCCAGCGTGTGCTGTGTGATGGCACTCAAGACTGTTCACATCCTTCCCCAGCACCAAGGCCTGGTTGACAGGCCTGTAGTTGCCTGGATCCTCCTTCCAGGTCCTTTTGTAGATGGTTATCATATTTGCCAACCTGGGACCTCTCCAGTTAGCCAGGAATGCTGATAAATAATGCAAAGCATCTCAGTGATCACCACCTGCTTCTTCAGTACCCTTGAGTGAATCCCATCAGGCCCCATAGACCAATGCGTATCTAAGTGATCTAGCAGGTCACTGAGCATTTCTCTTTGGATTATGTGGGCTTTTTTCTGCTCCCCACCACATCTTCCAGCTCAGGGGGCTGGGCACCTTGAGAATACCTGGTTTTACTCTTAAAGACTGAGGCAAAGACAAAGAGCAATGCTGCATCTTAGAAGGATTTTTAATATAACCACTGTAGCCTCCAATCCTTCTCAAAGAGATTAATCTGAAAATATTAGATAATACTTTTGTTGGCTGTGATCTTCCATTCAGCATGGATGCACGCACCCATGTAGAGTTAATTAGGACTGTTATAGCCTCCTTGATCCACAACTGTGGTAACATTATGAGAAAATATATTTTATCAGTGAGAATTGACTGAATCCTCATCAGTGGGTCTTATCATTTTTTTTTCTATTTTGTGTTATTTTTTATATGTTGCACTCTTACAGCCTGTTCAGTGAGGCCACGGATCTGGCTGCATGAGGGCCATAGCTAGTCTCTTCAGATGGAGTGTGTGCAATGCTGCTATATAAACAAGTCCAAGCGGCAGTGTTCCCTGTAGAGCACTGCCCTCTAGTTTGATTTCATGTCAAATGCCATTGGCACTCAACATTTACACTTTCTGCTGTGCCAAGATTAGTTATATAGTATGTCCTGATGATGCTGTTGTGAAAAAAATTGAACACTTATTGCTGGCACATGATACAGACATACTGTGACCCTGAAGAATTTTCTAACCAGCAGCTCAATTCTCTTCCACATTTTTGAGCAACAAATATTTAAGAGTTTTATTAAAAGCATATCAGTTTTACCAGGATATGGAAAGGCATAGTTTGAATAACACGATGGTAGAAATACATAACCAGAAGATAAAGGTACAAAGCAAGGAGCTCTTGGTACATGCATGACTTGATATTATATTTATGCAATTGCTGAGGGATTATAATACCATTAACATTAAGGCTTTTGACAGGAAAAAAATATTCCCAACTGAAACAGTTCAGAAGCACTTGAAGTAACTTTTGGCAAGTAATAGTGACAGAATATTTTGTTGAAATCTATGACACATTTGAGTTGAGAGAAGGATGAACACACCAGTATGAATATTCTTCCAAACTCACTAAATTTTAAAACATTGATATATCACAGTGTTGTGGGGATTTGGTTTTTTCTGACTGATTTCCTAGGGATGACATGACCATGAGGGTACCAGCAGGCTTTATAAACCAACCCAGCATTAACTTAATATCTCCTTCATACCTGATTGTCGCTTGGGATCCTATTTGACACAGCCCAGAACCACAAATCGCGCTCCTTCCTGACTGAGGACCTTGCTGAATGCAATCCCTACCTACAGGACAATGTCCTGGCCAAGCCTCAGCTGTATCCTGGATCCAGGAAAGTGCCTGATGTCCATGACTGCAGTGTCCAGCACCCTGGCTGGCTGCTGGGATGGAGTCTGGCTACCAAGCTCCTGCCCTGCCATCCTGGGGATCCTTTGCTTCCCTGTGGAGCTGCCAACCTGTGCAGTGTAACAATTCAAGTGCTTTCAGAGAAAACTAGGAATACCAGTATTTCACAATAAACAAAATGTATATGTCATAATTTAACCAGTTTTTACTAACCTCATTCTTGTAAAAAACAAATAAATAGCACACATTTCTATGTGATTCTGTTCGTACAGTGTATATTACTAAAAATAATTCCCAGTAAAAAGCATGATTAGTACATACTATTACATTTTCCACACATAATCCTTGAGGCATTATTGCAACTTTAACTGCATATTTACATCTATTTAATACATACTAACATCTTTTCACTTTCTATATTTTACTGATGAAATTAAAATGACGGCTCCAATCACTTAATACCTAGATAATTCTTTTATTCCAAGCAGTTACTATTGCATTGCCAAGATCTTGAATTTATATAAAACAACATGCATATCAATCAAGTTTTCGTCTACACAAAGCAAAATGTACTTCCCTTCACAAGTTATCTTCTCAGAAATTTTTTTAATATTGCCAGAGACAATGGAATCGATGGCATAGATCTGAGTACAATAGGGAGCACTTGTTTCAGTATTATGAAAATTCAGGCCCCTGTGCAAACCTGCAATAAAATTAAGCATGAGTTGTTTATGCAATATTTTAGACTTGCTTTTCATGTCTTTCATTTCCTTTGATTTCCATGGATATAGTCTCCCTCTGGCTCTCTAGTCTTACACAAAAAAAAATCCTGTAAAATTTTAGCTCTGAACACATATGTCTACTTTCTTCTCCTTCTTCCCTAACTGATATTGAAAGCATGCCACTGAGAAATAATTCCATGTCAATACACCAAAAATCTGAGGTACAAGCAGATCCAGACATGCCAGTATAGAAGCATGTGGTAGGCATCTTAAGATTCAATCCTTTGTTCTAAGCAGTCCAAAAGGAAGTAAACATTTTGTATTACTTTGTAAGAAGAAAATGAAGCACAGATTGAAGGTATCAAAATCCATTTAACTTCATTTTTTCATAAAATCATTTTACCTATCTAAATGAAATCACCATTCCCTAAGTTATTTGAAGAATTGAAATATGTCACATGTCATACTATTAATATTGAATTGTATATCTCCTCACAGTACTCCCCGTGATACCACAACTCTGCAAGCCTTAGTTCTTCAGAGCAAGTTAACTGGAAGATATTTAATACATTCACTGCCAGAAAGCTGAAATATTTCTAGGTTCTAGCAACAAGAATATTACACTCACTGAAATTTTAGTTGGACAAAATGACAATTCCTGATGTCTTATAGAAATTTAGTGAAGATGAGCAAATGTCATGAGTCAGCTGATAGGAAATGAGATGCAAAAAAATGGTTTAAAAGAGGCTGGTTTCTAATGCTGGACCTTTGTCCTAATGTCCAGCATTAGAAATTAAGCCTCAGTGCTGATGCATTGGGAGCAACTAGTACTCTAACTTTTAAACATTCATCTCCTAGAGAATGCTATGAATAATTATCATTTGATCTGGCTACTTCTCCATTCTCAAATTCATAACTATTCAGATTGAATCATCTATTCTACTTCTCCCAAAATAGACAGCACCTTTTGTTGGCCATGAGGACATTTAAATTCTTTTGGAGAAGGAAAGGACAAATTATACAAAAAGACAAAGTGATAAAATTTCCCCCTTTAAGTACAGAAAAATTCTGATTTCAAAATATGTTGTCTGGACTGAGAATGTCCTATATTCAACCTCTGTCCCAAGCTCATTTTGTTGTTTCATTTAAAATATCAGTCATGTTGTTGTGTGTTCTGATGCTGCTAACATTCATTATTGAAACTAAATGTTTTCCATTGAAAAGCACGCTTCCTGTCCCTACAGGCTTTCTTCTTAGTAAGGAAAAGAACCTTAATGAGGTTTCCTTGTAAGCTAATGCCACTAATAAATGCATGAACTGGGAGCAAGAAAGAAATGAGGAGAGACTGCTGATTGTTTTCAAGGTCTTAATTTCAAAACAACATGTTCCCTTTAGTCCTTAAATGCTGTGGTCTCATGAAAAGCCACAAACTTCAGAAACATAAAGGCTTCACAAATTCTCAAACAGGTAACACCTATTTTGGTCCTATTTCTGTAGGCAGCAAGAGAACCACAATGCTATTTCAGGTTACAGATGTAAGATCCAGTAGAAGCATGGAAGAATATCCTTTATACGTGAAAGTGAGACCCTGACACAGACCAACCCTTGTTCTGAGACTCAGAAAATGGAAACTGAAAAAAATGTTTAACTGTTGCTTGTGATAAAGGTGAGAAGGAAGCAAACAGCAGCCCAGCTTCCTACCATCCAGATGAAAAAGAAAGATACATTCTGCAGAAGAAAACACAAGAAGAAAAAAACCTCTTCTAAACAAACCAGGTACTTACCTGAGGGTAACAAATTTGAACAGTCCACCTGCATCAACATGTGTTCGCAAATGGAAGTGAAACGGGATACTATATATTCTAGTGAGACATTTCCCATCTCACCAGCTAATGAGACATCAAAAAGTAAAAAACAGTATCAGGCAAGGACAGGCCAAACTAGCTATTGTATGATGCCAAAGTTTTAACCCCATGGAAGATTCAATGGCTTCTGTAGATATTTTTTGATTGTATGTTAGTAAAATGACTTACAAAGGTCCCCTACAATCTCGTCCTTTCTGAAATTCTGTGAGTACTAACAGAAAATAGGACCTTCTCTTCATATTTCTTTCTGTATTCCTTATCATAATATACATCTCAGCACTATCAGAGGGCACATAATGCTAATGTATTGAGGGGAAAGTGGATTAAATTTGTAGGCCAGGGTTATATAACTATGGAGGACAGGAAAACACTGACTAAAAAGTGTTGGGATTCATGTTGCACCTTGGCAACTTTAATACATTTTGATGAAAATTATGCTATTGGGCAGAATAAAAGTGCTCTCCTTCAGAGGAAGTATAAGAAAGATCTTGCACATCTCATTCAGCATGTCACAAACAGGAACAATCCAAGGTATGCAAAAAAGAATCCAAGGACTTTGTGCGAAACTTGGAAGAGCTAAAACAGTATAAGATAAAATATACACATGATTAGTGAATCTGGGGGCTGAGCAGCAGCAGGAGATTTGATCCTGAAATATATACTTTGTAAACTACTTCTGCTCCTATAATAGCTGTTGTTCCTGATGCTCTAATATTCAGACAATATTAGGTAAAGAATAAGTGATAAAGTGAATTCTTTAGTGTGCATATAGCAGTAACTAAATAATGGCACTAACTAAAACCAGAGTGACAGGAGCAGCAGTTCAGTTGCCTTGTTGAGGTCACACATTTTAAATCCACAGTTTTCCCAAAAGAGATGATACAAAAGATAGACATAAGGGGAGATTAAACTAGATGCCAGAAATATAAATCTGATGTATCTTCGTCTTTGACACCAAAGGAATTAACATTGCTTTCATAGCTGAGTGCTTGGAAGTTTTAACATCTGTGGTTCTTTATCCATGTGATGAAAATATTAATTTTTGACTTAGCTGCCTCATTTCTACTGATCTGGGAAAGTTACCTAAAACAAGAGGGGCAGGGCTACAGACAAGCTGTAAAAAAATAGAAATTAAATAGAAATTAATTTCTGAATCCTGGCTGCTGGAATATGGTTTCTCTCAAGAACTGGTTCCATCAACTGTGGAACACTAGACTTACAGTAACACAGACCTCTTATTTTTCATATGATCACCAATGCCACAAGAAATATTACATTTGTTAGCATGACTCAAAGTCAAAACAGAGGTTCATGCCTAATTAATTAAATTTTCACATACACTGTCTCCATGTTATTTTAAAGTAACACTCTAGGAAAAGGACAAACCTTTAACTACTTAGATGAGCACAAAAGCTGTGCCTAGTTGCATAATCCAGATTACTGCTATATACCCTTTTCTGATCTGACAAACAACTCTTGTCCTCTCTAATATATCTATCCACAATGCTTCCAGTAAAGCTAAAAATCAAGAGGATAGAAAAATTAATTTAAAACATATGGAAAATTCTATGAACTTCTTGTATGAATTTTTCACAACATGAAGACAAGTGTCTTATCTTCATTTGCAACATCTGTCAGTCCTTGTCCTGGTTGTGCAGTTCTTTATTGAGTACGGAAAGTTCAAGTCTCCTCTAAACATGGAGTCAGCATTGCCTCCTGCTTATTTCCAAGCAGTACTTACTCTTTTTCAGAAAATACATTTTGAGGAAACTACTCTTACACAGATCCATGCAGCTATCCTTGCTCTAAATCAGCCCTAGTATAGCTCAAAATTACAAGTATGTAATTTTTTTTTTCACAGAAGAAAAGGCACAAGTTCCTCCCTTATAAAACCACACTTCGGAAGGTAATTGAAATACCCAGTCTACAGCCCCTCTGGGAATTGTGACCTCTGCTATCTGGTCCTCATCTAATTTGGTCTTTCCCTCTAAGACATAACCCCTCACCAACTTTTCATCAGGTACTCACTTGCAAACAAACAAATGGTACAGATATTCTAACCCACTAAATACACTCTCCCTGGAATTCCTTCTGCTCTGCTTCAGCCATTTGTACCTCAGCGTGGATTAGATTGAGGGCTGCCTAAAGTGCCCAAAATGTCCTTTCCTCTTTTGCAGTAAGATTCTCCTGGACTCCTGTAGTTGGGGCCAGGAAGGTGCTTGAGTGCTTCCTACAATCTCTGCCCTCTGCAGATAAGTCAAATGGGTTTAAGACTTCAATACCAGAAAGAAGTGCATTTGCCTAAAAGCTGCTATTTCTCTAGGTATTTACCAGCTTAGAACTAAAGCTTTCAAACACCCTTTTTACATCAGACATGAAGTTTCTCCTCGGCATCATTGAATAAAAAAAACCACTTCATATATATATTTTTTTCTGGCCAAATTAAGCATTTTCTTTCACAGAAGTAGATGTAAGCTAAAGCCAACTATATAAACTCAGGAACATTTGTTCCTTTTGATAATGAAATACTGCAACAACATTCAAAACAGCAGTAACAGTATAAATCAGTACACTATTTCCCCAGTTTCTTTCAGTATGACTCTTTTTCTCCTCAATAACAGAGTGGTTTTGATAAAATTCTTTTAATGAAGGTATAGTTTCTGTATATTTCTCTGATAAAACAGGAGTCAGAGCCACCCTGATTTACAATTGCAGCTTTATCTAGCCTCTGTGACATATTTCATTGGCAGCTCTGGGACCCTGGACAATTGTAAGGGTTATGCAGTTACCAATTCAGTCATTTAGAGCCCTGAATTCTTTAAGAATGGGGAGAAGTTATTTGTAAGCTTCTTCTTCATGCTTGTTGGGCACATACTGTTCCTGTGTCCATTGCCTTTATTCCAGCACTTTGGTGTTGAGGAATAAATTTGGTGTAGTTAGATCAGGGTGCAGCTGCTGTGGAGCTGCAGGTTGAGCTCTGGGCGGCAGGCAGCAGAGGCAAGAGGCCATGAATTGCCCACTTTGTAGTGGGGTGAGCAGGAGTCTAGCAGGGACTTTGGGGTCACAGGAACCTCCCACGGTGAGAGGATTCCAGCAGTGAAAGTCTCTGGTGCTCTGGTGGTGTGAGTGGGACCCCCAGAGTGCCTCCTGAATGGTCACGCTGGGACATTTCCACAACATTTTGCCAGATTGCTTGGGGCCTTACAGATTACTCTTGGAATCTACTGCTCAGGTAAAGTTTTCATTTTTATGCAATTGCTGTTCATGACATCTGTTTTTGTGCAAATAGTTGGTGTGAAAAAGCCAGTCATGGATAATGCATTTTTCACTGTGCTCCTTTACTTTCTCTGGAGGTATGCTCTGGAAGATGAGACACTGTTGTGTCATGTAGCACATACAGCAGTGGTATCTTTGCCCATTTGCTGAATTTTATGGCTCTTCCCTGGTTTAAAGCTTTTCCTGTAAGGTAATCCAAGTGAATGTCTTGACTGGGAAGCTAATGACATATACAGTGTACAGCTGGATTTTATATAATTTAGAGTTTTACACGCTTCTTATACTGAGTTCTAAGTAGTCAAAAAATATTTGAGGACATCCTTTCCTCAAGTACTTCATCAACTGCTAGGTAGGACCCTGCCAAATGACACTTCATTTTTCCCTGAGCAAAGAAGAGCCACCTCCTTGTACATGTTTTGGATGGAACAAGACTAACCGTTTTTTTATAGTTTACATTTGGTTTGTGCTTTGTATTTTCTCACTGAAAAGACCCCACCCTGAAAACAGTTATATCTGACCTGAAAATAGGGTAGGAGAGGGCAAGTCTGACCGGTTAGAAGATTTGAGGTAGTCTTGAACTTCATGAGTGCGAAGTCCTTCATAGTCTGCCAGGTTTTCGATAGCTTTTGGGGAGCTCCTTCAAAAATAATTTACCATATTGCAGATAAAAAACCAAATCTGATTGCCCTGTGACTGGTAGCTGGCATACTGTGAGTGCTGCAGGCACCAAATCTCCTCAGTAACAAATTAGTTTGCTGACTCTTTTCCCATCCCATTTTAGCCAGCCCATGATTTTTCCTCTCTTTTCCCTTCCACTTAGCAAAGTAACATATTTTACTGTCCTTATGTCTAACAACAGTTCCTTCTGCCAGCAAACTGAGAACCTCAGCTTCTGGGTCCAATTTCTGGCACCTCATCTAGAAAAGAAAATGTAATAAAATGAAACCTCTGGCAGGCTCTTCCATAAGATGAAATAAAGAGAAATGTAAATAAAACCACTGTGACTTTGTATTTTATGAAGAACAGACACATCAGAACTATTTTCTGTGATGGTCTGCAAAACTGCATTCAGGTAACAGGAATGAAATGGTTCCTCGAAGTTGAAGTGTGAACTGAATGTATTTCTCTACAAGGGGCGGCTTCTTGCTGCAACCAGGTTGGGCAAATGCTTTCTGTGGCTGAAGGAAACCTGAAATCATTGTAGCTCACAGTACGTAGCTGAAAACAATGAAGAAAAAAGCTTAATTAGGCAGTGTGCTGGACAGTAACACAATATCAGGCATGAATGACTGCTTAGGCTCTTTCCGACAGTATTCAGAGCCCTGCAAGCTAACTTACTACTTGTAAACACAAAGTTTTAGCCTCCAGAGAGTCCTATCAAACACATGGCACTGAGACTCAGGCTTTCTGTCAGATTAGGCAAGAGCACTGGGTTGTTCAGCACCTTGCAGAACTGAAGCCATTAGAAGAGGTGAAGCCCTGAAGCCACAATAGGTGAGAGATTAGGAGAAGATGGCAATAAAAATAGCATTTTATTTTATTTTCCAAAATAGGTCACCCAAGACTCTTAGTCTCAAGTCAGACGTGGTATTCTGATCATCAGGCTGGGTTAACAGGTTGTTGCTCTCATCTACTACTGACTGCTCTGCTGGTTTTTTTTGCCTGTGTGAAACACTGTAGTGTTCCTTGGTCAAGAGTCAGGAAACCTACTGCTATTGCAAATGCATTAGCCAAATAGAGTGTTTCAATAAAACCATGTGAGGCACCAAAAACCACACCAGCTACTGAAAAGCAATCCAAATCCTTGCTGTATTCATCATTCACAAAGAGCAAACTGTAATGCCTTTGGAATGAAAAAAAATAGATATCTCATCTGAATTACAGCATCTGATCTGCAACTGAAATCCTTTGACTCAAACAGATTTAAAACCAGAACTAAGTACCTAGACTTTTAACATGACAGCAGGGTACCCTTTTCTGTTCCATTAAGTGCGTCTAATTGCAGTCCAAGGCTGCACTGGCTTCTTCATCAATATATAATTTGCTTTTCAAAGCATTCTGAAGAGAAAGAGAATGAGTCGGAGAAGACCAAAAGACATGCTGATTGATCCTCAAATCAGTATGTTTTAATGTTCACTTAGAAGAGGGAGTTTGAAGGCAGATACTGCATAATAAATACTTCATTTTGTTTTTCTTTTTTTAGAGAATTACCTGATCTGACTCAGAGCAGCACCAATAAAAAGAAAGGTGAAACAAGCAAACAAAAAACTAACTGTTTAAAGTACTTTTTACACTGTTTGGAAATATTTAATTAAAAAACATCATCTTTGACAGGAACAGAAAGATAGGGCAATTCCAGACCTCAACTAGAGGAACACAAATAAAAGTAATAAAAATAAGGGGTAAGAAAAAGTTAACACCAATAATCACAATATTAACCTTTCCTTCAATTACATTAATGCAAAGCATAAACCATCCCAGTTTGTTCTCAGCTTCAAGTACCTCCTTTATCAGAGTATTTGCTGCTTCAACTGTGCTATTAGAAATGCTGTGAGAGAAACTGCCCTTGAAACTATTTACTTATACTTTATATATACTGTAGTGAATTCAGTGCTCAAGAGTATCCATGGAACACTGGGGAAATTTCTGAGTTGTCTTAATTAGCTATTGTTGATACTAGTCTTACCTTAAATACATTTAATCTAGAAGGGCTGATTTAGACAAAATTGCCTCAGCTAAGTCTACACTACACTTCCCATTATTTTAGATAATTTCCCATTATTTTAAAGGAGGAAAGACTTTGCCATTCAAGAACTGATCCAAACATCTAGTTTATTTTTCTGCTTTGAACAGCAGGAAACAGTCCATGTGCCAAAAGACTGCAAGAATGTCAGAGAAAGCATTATGACCTGCATGAATTTCACTCTAATCTCTCAGACTGGTTTCAACTCAGGAATGAGGAGCTTCATTTATCTGACAGTAGTCTCCAGTTATGATTACCCCAGGTAAATTATTACTTCTGTATATATTCAACTCTTTGAAGCTTATTACACTTTCTAATATAGCCATATATGGATACCAGTTTCTCATGACAGCATTTAATTAACCATTTTATTGATTTTTTGCAATAGTTAGCTCCATTGTTCACACAGTTGTTAATATTATGAAGTGTTAAAAAAAGGAGTTAACACAGCAAAATCATCATAGAGAGGAAGACACAATGCCCTCACCAGGGCCTCCTGAAGGTTCAGGTGAAGTTCAAAGCATCTCAATGGGAATGCTTAGGTTAAAGACCTATTAGACTGAATACACAGAATCTTGTTTCCACTAGGTGTTGCTTTATATAAAGCATGATACATCCACACCATGTTGTTAAATATTTTGAGCTAGATTTCTAAAGTAAGAATAAATGTACCAGCTTAAATGTGATCAGCAGTACACCTTTCACAAAACAGGCAAAATGACCATGTGAGTACAAAATTTACTACATTTATGTAAAATTGCTTCTAAGTGAGAAATGCACATGAAGAGGGTTCTGAAATATTGAAGTGATGAAATTTTGTTTGATTGAATAAATAAATGTATAAGGTTAGCATAGGTTGCTGCTGCTTTCATTTCTACTAACTTCATTCTACAAAAACAGATAAAACCAAATTATTCTCTTTTAATATGTAAACTGAAAGTGGAAATTAAACCTTTATGTAAAGCTTTATAAAACTGGAATTTTCTTCATGGGCAGCAACAACTAAGTTCAAGATCTTACTGCAAGATCTTCAAGATTAGGTCTTCTATTAATGTATTCTTATAATACATCCATACGTAATTAAAAAGATCACCTTTCTTGCATTTATCCTCTAAATTTATTTAATATGGAATGTACACTCTAGAAATACTTCCCCTTTCTCTTTTAAAAGGACTTCTGCTGGTCTTTGGGGTTTTTTTTTTTTTTTGCTAATCCTTTTACTGTTTATACTGTCTTGAAAAATGAAATATAGTCATTCAGTGAACTTCACTGAACATATTTTCATTATATTCTAATATTTTCCTCCAGGTCTCTTGTACCTTTTTTTTTTGAGTTATAATTTTGAGGTATTTCTAGAGGTGGGCTGTATATACTGAGTGCTAACACAAATTTAGTGTGGGTCTCCCAGAAATGCCTACAGTCACATACATACTTCATAATACTTACAGAATTAAAATTGTTGTGATTTTAATTATTAAATTATTGAATTGACATGGTGAATGAAGCTGTCTTACATTTGCAAGATTTTCACTGGGTCAGAAGTTAGGTCCAATGGCTGATCAGTGAGTAAGAGCTTCCTCTGCTTCTGTCTGCGGAAGACAACAAATGTGTGAAGACATCAAAAAATGCACTTCCTGTATAGCAAAAATTTTTTATAAAAAACACTGAAAAGTAATAAGCACAACTGCCTTATCACCATTAATTACATTAATCTTTAACAGGCTTTGGAGAAATGTACTTATACCATTGCAATGTGATCTCCATATTTTTCATTGACTTGTAATTTAAAAAGCATCAGAAGAAAGATCCAAAACTACTTTATAGAAATAACCCATTTTATATCAATTTTTTAAAATTAACGTGAAATTTTCCAAAGGTATTAGCTTGCTAGCTTGTGCTCCCACTCATAATGACAAATGAAGTCTAGGAAGATGTGAGGAAACAATTTAATTTTGATTTTTGCCTCAACATTACATGAAGACTACCAGAGGGCTGGGGGGAGGGGTGGCACCTGTTCTGACAGCCATTTCACGTCTCACATGGAATAGGCACTCAGTGTCCAGGAGGAGGAGGAGAGTGACAAGATCACTGTGCCCTCTAGAAAGGGTCTCCAACTGATGGGCAAAAAGTCTGCACCAATGGACTGAGTCAAACACTTGACTGGCCAATGGTCTCCTGCCAGCGAGCAGACCTTGGGAGAAGCCCTGGGGGATAAAAGTAACTGCACCAAAAGTTGGAAGGCACAGCACTTGGCTTGCTGACTTCACTTCTCTGACTGACCACCTGAGACCACTGAGCCTTGTGCCTAACCTGACCTGCCCTACCATTTCTCCTCACTCTCCTGCTCCAGCCTTTGCTTGTCCTACCTGCCTGCATACCTACCTGACACTCCTGCCTGCTTTGTCCCTGCCTGCCTGGTTCCTGCTTGAGCCACCTGCTTCCAACACTGCTTTGCTGATCCAGCCTGCTGCCGCAATCCCACTGCAACCCTGTCCAGGGTTCTGTATTGTTGCCCTGATTTTTTAAGATTTTCTAAGCCTTCTATGTTTACATTCATGTAGCCAACTTCCTCACACACTTTCTGTAAATAACTTATTTTGCATTCTTTTATGGAGGAGGAGAAATTTGATGAACTGTTGATTTGTCCAGTGTCATTGGAGAGGTGGCACTTTCACTCTCCAATCCACTGTCACTTTTGGAAAAGAAAACAAACTTCCTTTTTCTTCACCTTGAGAGCAGTGTTGTGTGCTTGTGTTGTTTTGTGTCCTACTGTGACAGTATACCTCCTGCCCAAGTACCCCCTCTCCTCGTGTCTGGCCTGTTGACACGGAAGCTGTGCCTTCCTTTGAAGCTGCAGCTCTCTTACAACTGGCAGGCTTCCCCCAGCAGGTAGTGTGCACACACGCCCTGCCAGCTGGATGTCAGTGGCACACTCTGAAGTTCTGGTGGTAACACTCACTTTTTGTCTCCCTCTCCCTTCTCTCTTTGTCCCTCTCTATTCCTTTTCCTTTTCCTTTCTCCTTTTCTGCCTTTTCTATTCTTAAGTACGGCAACACACGGTTTTTTACCAATGAACAATGCTTGCCTGGTTTGTGCTTAACTTTGATCTAGAAAAGTCTTTTGTAAAAGAACTTTCCAAAGCTTCCCACTGTGGAATCTGACAGAAGGATAATTTTTATATTTCAGTGTTGAAAGAGAGAGTAAAAAGAGGGCAGAGCCACTTGATCCCAGAATATAAAATAAATATTTACAGAGAGAATAGATTCCTTGAATTAGAGGGTGAGGAAAAAAAAGCCAAACACAACTTTCCTACCTTGAGGACAACTTCACAAGTTGTTTAGTATTAAACACAGAATCATCAGGGTAGACACCTTCAAGATCACCCAGTCCACCCATCTGCCCAGCACTGCCCTGTAACACTAAACCCCTAAACAACATCATCCAGAGCCAGAAGCCTCTTGGACACCTCCAGGGATGGTCACTCCACGACCTCTCTGGGTTACCTATTCCAATGCCTGACCAGATGAACGTGAAAGTATTTTTTTAAAATCTGATCTGAATCTTGCCTCAATTTAAGGCATTTCCTCTTTTCCTCTCACTGTAGGCACAGTAGAAAAGTCTGCCCCCCAGCTCACTGCACCCTCTCTTCGGGTAGTTGTTGAGACTGATGAAGTCTTCCCCAAGACTCCTCTTGAGACTAAATACTCCCAGCTCCCTCAGCCATAAGACATGTTTTCTAGGCCCTTCCCCAGTCCCAGTGCCCTCCTCTGGACACAGTCCATCACATCAAACTCCTTCTGGAAGTGAGTAACCCAATAAGTGAGTGCAGTACTCTAGGAGCACCCCACCAATGCTGAGTACAGGGGGGATGATTCCTTCCCTAGTCCTGCTGGCCACACTACTCCTGCCATTTGCTTTCTGGGCCGCCTGGGCACATACTGGCTCATGTTGACCTACAGTTAACCAGTGCCCTCACATCCTTTTCTCCTGAGCAGCTCTCAAGCCTCTCCTCCATGAAACTGTAGAACTGCCCCTGGGGTTGTACTGTCCCATGTGCATAATCAGTTGGGTTGGGGTTCTTTATCTCACTTAAAGTCATGCAGTTGCCCCTGGTCCACTGATTTGAGTCTGTCCAGGTCTCCCTGCAGAGTCTTCCTACCCTTGAGTAAAATAACACTCCCACCCAACTTGGTGCTGTGTGCAAACTCACATATAAGCACTCAATCCCAACATCCAAATCATGCTGTCATGCCTGTTGTCCCCATAGTTTCCTCCTTTCTAACAAGTGTGTAGAGCCTTGGACACACCACAGTGTGTTGCAGCTATAAACACCTGCAGTTTAACCAGTACTTTCTGAGCAATTATATCAAAGGTGCTCTACAAGGCCTTCCAAGAGATTCTAAGTCTTGGGGGCCCTGCATACATAAGTCATGACAATTTCCTTCCCAAAGAGTTGCTCATTTAAAAGGTCTCCCATGCTAACTCTTAGCTGTGGGAACTGTGAGGAGCCAATTTAGTTTTGATTTAGCCAATTCAGTTTTAATTTGTCTCAAACCTCCTTGTCAGAGGCATGTTGGGGAGAGAGTGCACATGTGCCACTTGCACAGGAGACACTGTACTCTCTGGAACGGGTTCTCTAATCAGATGGCAAAAGGTCGCTACTAATGGATGGCTGAGGAAGGTTAGACTGGACTAATGGTCTCCTGTCCGCAGGCAGATTTTTGGAGGGGCTAGTGGATATAAAAACTAACTGCTGCTGGCTGGCTGCTGCTCGCTTGCTGGCTCGCTAACTCCTTTGACCCAGCCCTATCCCATTTTGTTTGTCCCTTTTGCCCTGGCCCAGCCTGTCTTTTGAGCTCCTGCTCACCCTCACGCTGCCCTGCCTCTCTGTGTCCCTGCATCCAACCCTGCCCACCTCAGAGCCAGTCCTCTTCTGCCATCCTCACCATGACCCCATCCAGAGTTCTGGATGTCCTGCTGGAGCACCCACTCACAGTGTGTCTGGTCACCCACCATCACAGGAGCTGCCCTGTGAAGCCACTCCTCCCCAAGAACTGTGCAGCTGGGTAGCAGGCAGCTTGCACCCCCCAAACCCCACTGTGTGGACAGAGACAGTGCACCCCAGTCCTGCTGGTGGTAACAATCATTTTTTTCTCTCTGTCTCCCCTTTCTCACTCTCTCTCTTCCCCCCCTCATTCCTTTCCCATCTTCCTTTCTTCCCTCCTGCCTTTTCCAGCCCTTTTTCAGTTTGAGTAACTCTTTTTTTTTTTTTTCTTTTTGTTTTTTTTGTTACCAATAAATGGTTCTCAGTAGCAGGATTGCCTCATTAGGCTTGACTTCATTCCTGATATCTAATTCTAAAAGAACTCTCTGCAGTTTTCCTCAGTTTTGGAATCATTTCAGTGTGTGTTTTGGGGAGAGATTTTGGGGGGTTAATTTATTTAAGGATTTTTATCTATTTAAAGATAAAAAGATGTACATATGAGGACTTAAAGATTTATTTGTTTAAGCACAAACCCGAACTGTAACAAGTTGTTTTCCCTCTTGGTTGGTTTTCCCACAGTTCTAAAGTTGAAATGTTTCATGTTTGTAGAATCAAGTTGTAAAGTTGTAACTTCTAAGTAATGAGCAAAAGGTGAGAAATGCCTTCTTGAGAACCTGTATTATTGATGCTCTCTCCTGACAGCTCCTGGATGAATGCTACATTTTCCAGGATGCATCACTTGCTGGGAGAAGCTAGGCTTGTCGAGTTGGGAAAAATTTGTGTCATCATGCTGTCCTATCATCATTCTGCAGAGTGCCCTTGCAGAAACATGACAGAGAACACTTTGCATTTTTTAAAACAGAAAGGGGGAACTGTGACAGCTATAGCTGGCTTGTGACAGCTATATCTGCACAAATAATTTGGCCATAACAGATACCAACTCAACCAGCTTAGTTGAGAGTTAAGAGAACAAGGAGTAAACAAGTCCTCAGGTTTTAACATGATTGGCTGAATTCAAGTTCAAACAATGGGAACCCAGCCAATCCCTTTGAACTGGTAATGCACCCGTATCATTGGCCAGTGAGCTGGGCGGAGTTAAGAACCTCGACCAATCATATCTGTAAGCATGGGAAATTCAAAGCTCCTATAAAACAGAGTGGACCTCTATAAACTTGGGCTGTTGATGCATGAACTCAGTGTGTGTACATGTCACATTCCTGTCTCCAACATCAGCGTGACATTAAATGCATTGGGGGTATCACAACCAGTAGCCACTGCTGCAGTCAATCTAATACTGCCATGGGTAAAAACAAGTGTCAGTTACCATAGCAAAAGCGGACTTTCCCCTAAGCTTACAGAGTCTGGATGTTTTGAAGGTGAGAAGGTGGTAGGACAACCTGGGGCAACAGTGAATCTTTGGATCCAGTAACCACCAAATCAGATTGCCACAGATGGCCCCCAATCTTCCCGCTTCAAAACTCACAAATGCTAAACCATGTCCATTGCCTTTGAGAGTCAGAGAGGGGAACTAGCCAAAGTCTTGAAGGATTTGAAAAAATGAGAAACTGTTATTTCTGTTCATTCACCATTCAATTCCCCACTGTGGCCAGTAAGATAACCAAATGGCAAATGGAAACTGACTAGATCCGTCTCAATGCCAATACAAATCCTTTGACAGCAGCCATAGCTAACATTGCTGAGCTCATAGCCAGCATCCAGGAGGAGGCACACTGGGTCATGACTACTACTGATATTAAAGACATGCTTTTTATGCTGCCTTTACAGCTAGGGGATAAAGACCGCATTGCCTGTACATGGGGTGGGCAGTAATAAACATTTATTAGGCTTCTTCAGGTATACAAACATTCACCTACCTGACTCATCATGCTCTTGCAAAAGAATTGGAAAAAATACTGGTAAGAGAAACAGCTAAAATTTATCACTATATTGATTATATACTCACTGAAGGGAACCAGAAGTAGGAGGTTGGGACTACTCAAAGTAACATTATCACTCATCTGGGATGCTTTAGGGTTAGAGGTCCCTCCAGAGAAAATCCAAACCCTTTCAGAAAAAGCAAATTTTCTAAAAATTTAGTGGAAAGGAGAAATTACATGCATTCCCAAAGACACTCTTTCCAGTTTGGAACAAATTAAAAGGCCTGTTGAGGTTGGTTCAGCAGCAGAAGAAGAAAACCTCGGCTTAAGGCTGTGCAAACACCATTTAAAGTCCTGGTGAGCAAAAGGCTTACTCCCAAGATCCCTCTGCTCAGTTATGTAAATTGATGCTAGAAAGTTCTAGGTTCTCCTTGTTACTATTGGTTACTTTTTGCTGCAGAAACTATAATATTCCTAATCATTCTCTCCCATTAGATCTTTCCCTCAGGTCTTGCCTTAACCCCTCCCTATACTCAAGTGTGTAAGTATCTCAGTTCTACTCTAGACCCAGCTCTTTTTCCAGCTTGTTCCTATACAGTGAATGCTGTCCTGATTGTTTTTTTTTGTTTTACAGTGATTGCTGTCCTTAGTAAAGTTCTGTTTCTGAGCAATTGGATCAGAGTAGTCTCTCCTCATAAAGTTATCAGGGCCGATTCCCGAGGAAGCCATCAGTCAGACTGCCTGGGCAAGGGCCAGGGGGGTTTCATCTGGCACCTGAACAGGGAGCCCTGGTAACCAGGGAAACTGATGGGACATAGCTCTGTCCTTCAAGAGCAGGCCACAGCCCTTCTCATTGGAGTGCCAGCAGTGAGCCAAAGAAAGGAGGACTTTGATGGCTAAGGAGCCACAAGGAGGCTACCCTAGCAACGAGCTTCAGAGGAAGGCCGGAGAAAGATGACATCTGCCTCATTGTTATTTTCCCCTAAGATGGCATTCTAAAATTTGCTTTAAAAGGGGAGCACAGATGTCTACAGCAGAGACAGACATCTACAAAGCCTTTAAGTTAAAACTAGCAAACTGGGGAAAGAAATTTGAGAAAAAAGAGCTCCAAGTTTTGATCCAGAGAGTCCTTCAAGATACCCCAAATATCATTCAACCCAAGTTGTATTCAGTTGACCACTGGGACTCGGTAGGAAAAAAACTCCATCATCAGGCCGCCAATCAGAATTACTCCGCACAGAAGTTAATTCATATTTTTAAGAAGGTATACGACATGATAAAATCAGAAGAAAAAGAGAAAAGCATGAATTTAAAATCCTTTGGGTGGGAGCAAAATTCAAACGTTTTGGACAAGCCCGGGAATGCTAACTCTGCCTTCTCCTTTAAAATCTACCCACTGACCATCCCCGAGGACAGATACAGGGCCGAAACAGCAAACGCCTGTGCCCGTGGCTGGCCCAGAGAGAAATGTGGCTTAGCTGATGACCCCACCACCGTGAGTCCGACATCATCAAACCCTCCATCTGAGATCCAAAATGGCAGTGCACAAGGTACTGTTATAAGTAAAAGTTAATGTAAGTTAAAGTAGAGTATATGCATTATTAATGCATAATTATATTGCATAATTATATTGCATTAATTATGTTCTATTAATTGGATTATGTTAAGAGTGGGGGGGGTTATTAGGATGTTCTAGGAGAAGGGTCCAGGGTTTGATGGAAGGGCAGTCCAGTGTGGCAAGGCGAGGTCAAAGGGGGATTGGATAGAAGATCTGACCAATCATTCGAAGCCCTGCAGAAACGACTGGTCCAGAATAAGCGGTGTTAAAGACCAATGGGAAGCCTGGAAATGGATTAATCACCACCCAGATCCAAAATGGACCAATCCTGGACTCAAAGGTGGCTATAAATGGGGGAAGTTCAGTTGGGTTGGGGTTCTTTTTGGAAACTTTTCTAGGGGGAACCCAGTGCACTTGGGGATAGCACACTTGTTCTGGTTTTGGCTTGCTGTGTGGGTGCTCAGGCTTATCCTAGGTACTCCGTTCCTTGCACCTGTTTTAATGAACAAGAACCTCTTTCTCCAGAGAAAGTTTGCCCTCGTTCATATTCATAACTGTACCACCTCCTGCGCTGCAGGGGCAGGCTATTTTGGACCTCTCCTGCTCTGTCCCACCAGTTCCCTCACATTTTCCTTGTCCCTCCAACTTAACTAACATCAAGCAGCCCAACTCTATCATAAGCACCAATGGCCATAACACCACCAGCCATCATTTTAAGAGTGTTGGTCATTTTGAAGAGCACACTAAAAGTCGAGTCAATGCCCAGGAGTCTCCACCCTCAGCCCCACCTATGACCCCACCTACACCTTCTCGTGGCACACCCACCACCTAGAAGAGCCTCCATTTCCTGTTCCTGCCAGAATTAATGCTGAATACTACACCCCCTTGGAGGAGGCTGGAACTACGTCCACTGGAACTACGTCCACTGCAGTTCTGAAAGGGCCCACCCCCAAGATGATGTGTCACTGTGACCTACCCCAAAATCCGGTACAGGAAGGAATCGCAAATACAAAAGAGTGTTCCTAGCTGAGGGCTACTTCTCCCTATCCAATTCATCCTCCTCCTCTTCCTTTATCAGAGGAAGATGTCTGCTGGCCAGAATATAGAAAAGGTACCTGGGAAAAAATTAAAAGAACAGCAATAAAAAGGGGTGATTGGGAAATGGCAAATAAATTAGATGCTATGCCAGTCTTGTATAATAGGAGAGGCAATCCCTTCTGAGAAATGTTGGCTTTTAATGAGATCAAAGAATTAGGTAAAATGGCTAGAGAACATGGAAGAAGCTTTCCATACTTCTCTAATCATATCTCTGCAACCTTCTCTGTCCATATCTTAACCCCACATGACGTGTGCTACTTAATAAACATATAAATAATATATATTCCTTTTCCGGGTTAAGTAAAGTGGCCCGTCCACCTGAAAGTCCAGATTAGAATTTAAGCCCAAAATATGGGCCTATGACAAGGTTATGAAGGATGAGCCCCTCCTACCCAAAACCGATTCCACTGTCCAGCAAACCCACCGGGGGAAGGGGCCCAGAGACTTTATTAACTAATAACTACAATGGTACAATCGTTCAAGCTCTAGTAGTAAATGTATGCACAGTATCTAGAGAGGCAAAAAGTACTGCAGATGCCAAGGCCCGAGCAGTCCTCTCTAGCCTTGTTTTAGAGAGGCCAAGGGCTGACAGCAGCTCAGCATTTTTGCTGAACCATTTTCCACGGGCCCCCATAGTGAAGCTAACATAGTCTATATCTTTTACATTAGTCAGATGTTGGATCTGTAAGTGAAGGCGTTGATACTTCCTTGCCTTTTCTGAGGCGGCCTCCCTCAATGAGGAGTCAGAGTGCTCGTACCTTACTGTCACATCCACCACTACCGCCTTGGAGCCTTTAACAAAGATCAAATCTGGCTTAAATAATTCATTAACTTAATCTCTTAAGTGCAGCTTCAATTGGAAGACAGTCCAATTCTCTGCCCTAGCCTCACGGCTAAGTACCTCACAGATAATATTATGTCTTTTAATCCTGGCCTCCTGAGTAATTGGACAATTGCTGACAATGTGGGCCACAGTTTCAAATCTAGCTCCACAGTGTCTGCAGGATCGAACGGCTTCCTCATGCCTACCCCTTGCCAGGAATTCACGCGTCGGGTAGACATGGGCTCTGAGCTGGAGGGCCGTTATAAGTTTCCGGTGAGGCATGCCCTTATGCTGCCTTATCCAGGCATTACTGATGACATCATTCCCAAAATTCTCAATGCCATGGCCTTGAGCAACCAGATGTACCCACCTCTCAAACTCAATTTTCTGCCAATCGCAAGGTCTTGGATAGCGGACTTTGGAAGCAGGCGCCTCCCATTCCGTCTGGGCCTCAACACCACCACCACCACCAACCTCTGGTAAGGGTTCCCAAATCGACGGGATGGACTCTTGTCTCCCTCCAGCTTCTATCCATAGTCTCTCAAACATCTGTTCTAGCTGTTCCTCCTTCAAAAAACCAACAAGAGTCTCATCCGAAGACTGTGCCAATTTTTCAAGTCTCCGCACTTGTATACTTGGAATTAGCGCCACCAACTTGATGATACCCAAACCGCCATCCTTAAAACTAGAATACAAGATTGCATCACATGTACTCGGTGGTAAATGAAGCCACTCCTTGACCGTTTTTCGAACTGACAGGTCAAGGGATTCGAGTAGGCCCACATTAACCTCTGTATGGTCGGCCAGGTATATCAGTCTAGGGATGGTATAGGTCCTGAGTATATCGACCTTCTGAAGAGGCTTCAGGGGTGAAGACCCAATCCACTGGAGCCAATCTGTCAGTTTCTCTGGTAATCCAGAATCAGCAAAACCAGTCCACGGGTCAACCCAAGTGCCAAGATATTTCTCTGAGCTCCCTGGGTCAATCATGTTCAGGGGGGATCCATTTATCACCCATGTGGGACAATCATTGATGGTATACGAGTCCCTGGTCGGCTTGATGTAAAAGCCATGACATTTCTCCCCCTTTGTATGGAGACCTGTTAGCTGACAAAAGGTCTCTAGAATTTTGATGTTATGCTGCAGGCCGTCCCAAAAATCGCTCAGTAGCACAAAGTCATCAGCAAACGCTATGGCCGTAACTTTCCATCCACCATGCTGGAACCCACAACCTTAACTTTCGAGTTTACATACAAGGGGGTCCATCGCCAAATTGAACAGCAAGAGTGACATAGGGTGGCCTTGCTTGATACCAGAGCGAATGTAAATGGGATCTGTTTTATCCTTCCCAATGGCGATGCACATTTTAATATCATGGTACATCTCCCTCACCAACTGCAATACGTGTGAATCCACACCCCTCTGCCTCAGACCCTCAAGTACATGCTGAAGACACACAATCTCAAAAGTCTTGGCAATGTCCATGAACACAACCCCCAGATGTTTATGCTCCCGCTTTGATCTTTTGACCACATGTTGCAACAGCTTGAAGTTTTCGGCACAACCCGACGTGCAAATAAAACCCCATTGCCAGGGATTAACTGGACATGCCTGAGACAGTCTCGCCGTATTGATCCTGGAAAATAGCCTTATCACCATAGAACCAATGGTGATAGGCCTCCAGTTACTGATATCACCAAGTCTGTTTGTCTCGACAGACTTGGGTATCAAAACCGTCCAGCAGTCCCGCAGTGCGTCAGGGATTGTACCGGCAATAAACCAGAGGTTGTAGATCTCAGACAACCAGGAAAACTTAGGGTCTTTTTTAATAAGATGACCCATCGTAATCCCATCTGGCCCAGGAGCAGAGGTTTTACACATCTCGCTCATGTTCTTATCAATCTCTTTCTCAGTAATCAAGGTCTCAAACATGGTGTTATCAGCCTCCATAAATGGAGGAAAACTAACAAGGCCCCCAAACTCAACAGATGTATCCCATTGCTTTTTAAAGTGCTCATGGACAACACCAGATGGAAGTTGGCATTGCAAGGCTTCCATGCTGTCCAAGATAATACTCTCCAGAAGCCTTCTCTGCACCTCATATAACCTCTGATATCTCAGATATTTACCCCTCTATATGGCCCTCTTTTGCATCCAATTTGTTGGCATTTTGAATGCCTTCCAGCCTCTGGAAGCCTGCGACTTCCGACCCTTGGATTTAGATTTAACATTCTGGCCTGCCCCAACCAGAACACCAATAAACTCGTCGTAAATGTCATTCACCACCTGCTGCAGATCTTGCCCATCAAGAATTTTCTTGAAGGCCTCCCGGTACATAGTGAATCTGTCCGCCAATAACCCCACTTCGATGACCCTGCAGTATTGGAGCCTCAACTGACCCTCCTTAGGCAACTGAGCAGACCTGGGGCCTTGTACAGCCCCACCTTCCAATTCAGCCTGATCTTTAATGGAGGGACCTCTCGCCAGAAGGCGCCGCTTATCGCTGATCTGCTTTGTGGTTTTAGATGGCATATACTCCGCAATAACCTGGTTAATATTGCGATTACCAGCGAACCTCTCCACCAACTGCACCAGGAGAGCCTCCTCCTCCTCAGTCCATACATGTCTGTAAGCCCCTTGAGACAATGACTCCTTGGGATGGGAGGCTGCAATCTGCTCCACATTCCTCACAAGAGGATGTCTAATCCTCTTGTGCTGGCTCAGCCCTACCTTGGTGGCAAACCCTCTTTGGCATACCTCACAAGCCCACTCGCCAGTGGGAGCCACACATACTCTCGCTTTGCAGCGTGGGACATGGGAGGAGATGCTGTGGTAATTAAGATTTTGCTTACCACATTACGAGCATCTGAAGATGACATTTTCTGCCCATGCGCCCTCTTTAGATGGTCAATCAGCCCTGACATCCTAGTAAACCGGGTATCACAGTGTGGACAAGCTGTTTTTTTGTCCAGGACGGACAAGACAGGTGTTCGACTCTTTGCACCGTCATCACTGGGCCGGGGAAGAGCCTCAGGTGTTTTTCGCCCTTCTGTGCCTCTAACTGCGTAGTCATCATCCTGGGCAGTCCCAATAGGGAAAATCTCATAAGCCTCAGGAAACTGTGCCAACCTCTCCCATCCAAATCCTTGATGTAACTTTTCTTCTATTATCATTGAGGAGTTAACAAACTCCAAACACACTAGATCAAATCCCTCCTCCCTGGGCAGAGGGGGTATAGATGGAACTGTGGCAAATTTGACCCTTAGATCTAATGGGTCCGTCTGAGTGCTGGCAGATATATACCGTAAAGCCAAAGACTGTACCATCCTTGAATTAAAATTCAAGTCCAAGTGAGGGTAGAATCAGTTAGCAGTCAGCCCTCTCCCAAACTGCCAACTTTGTCCAACAATAGCCCGTGGACAAGGCTCTGTGAAACAGCCTCTAACTGTGCAAACTTTTTGTTTCTGCGGTTTCATGAAACTATCGTTGGGTGGCGAGTCCAACAACAGGGAGGGCCGATAGGCACCCTCAACCACACTGGGGCAGAAGTCGACTCTGTTACCACAAGGGTATCCGGCGGGGCCACATGGAGGCGCGACTTCCGCAGCTGTGCCCAGTTAGTAACTGTGCTCCTGCCTTAAGAGAGTCATAGTTGTTATGGAAATGAATGAGGCCAAATTTCAGAAAACGGTTGAAAAAGGTTCTCGTTTATTTAAAAACAAGTCAGAGAGAACAGAGTATCCGGGATAAGCTCACATCCTCACACAACAGCTCAAAATCCAAAACAACGTGCCAAGCGTACATTGGATTCTTTCACTAACAAACACGAACACAAAAGAACCCCAAGAACAGAAAACTCCCCTTTTTATAACAGTCCCTGCTCCAGGATTGGTGGATTTTGGATCCACGCACTGATTGGTGGAATTTGGGTGCTTTGATTGGTCCTTACCGATGTTCATTCTGGACAAATCATTTCCCCAGGGTGCTGAGTGATTGGTTGGTGCTCCGGCCCAATCACTCTTCAAGTTGTCCACCTTCTACCCTCACCAAGTCCTGGACACTTTTCCTTCCCCCACAACAAACAACTCCCCATTTTCTCCCCAACATTATTACAAAAAACTAATAACAACTCCCCCCTCTAAAACTTTGATCAGGCTTTAGCCCGCATCAACTCCACTCAGTTCTTTGGTTTTTAAACAGTCTTCTGTTAACAGTTTGTTTCTGAACTATCTTTAAACAGTTTCTTTTCTTTCTCTCCACTTTTAAGGGTGAGCTTGAGGGAGCTGATTACATTTTTCATAACGACTCGGATGAGGCATGGGATCATACATGGACGAAAAATGACACCTATTAGAGCACCACCTAATACAATTAATATTTTCTTCCACCAGTCACTTTTTAATAAGTTATTCCACCAATTTTCCCAATCAGCCTGTATCAATGGGGGCCACTTTTGGACTGGGACATGGGTTAATTTCCGGATGTTAGTCGTGATATTGATAATTACTTCGCTGTGATCATCTATTTCAATACAGCACTCTGAAGAATTAAACTTCCTGCATACTCCTCCTTCTTCAGCTAGAAGGTAATCTAAAGCTAGCCGGTTTTGATATGTCACGGTTCTCATCTGCCTCGACTGAACATTAAGGAGGTCTATTGTTAATGTGGATTGGTTGGAAATAATTTCTAATAAGGCTTGTAATCTGATAATTCTGTTTAACAGATAAATGGGCATCCTCTATCCCCATGACCCATCTTGAGCCCAAGTAGCTGGACCGTAGTGGCAATGATGCGATCTGGTGGCATTCTTCCTCTCCCCATTGTTGTGTGCCTCCTATAGACAAGTCTCTCTTTTTCTGGGCTAATTCATCATAGAGTGGTACTCCTAAGTGATATCCTTTATCCTGGGAAGGAGGAAGAAGGATGGTCTTATTATGCCTACAACTCCCAGCCCATCCTTTTGGCAGGACTACATATGCTCTTTTTCCACACAGCCAATATAAATTTTTCAGAGCTCTTCAAAAGTAGAGTTGGCTTTCTAATTTATAATTGGTCTTGTTCCAAAATTTGGAAAAGCTGATACAATTCGGACTCGGGTTAGTGTGGAATCTGAGGACAGCAGTCCGAGATTCTCCTGCATACAAAGGGTAGTAACACTTCTCGCATGGCTCTGTCCCTCCTTCATTGATGATCATAAGTAGGAGGACACATAGGAATGGGGGTCCGGTACAAGCCACTCTCCCAGTCATGTCTCCCCCTCTGCAGAGGATCAGCAACTCTTTGAGGCAAAAGTGTAACTTGATCCGGTCTTGGGTTCCCCCCCCCCGCCCCCGCTTTTTTTCTCCTTTACTTAACGTGTTACTCTTACCCGTTACCTTAGCAGGAGTTCACTTTTTCCTTTTTGTATCAACTTGTTTCTTCTGTTCTTTTTAGGGCCAGATTGCTAGATGCATGGGAGAATGCTCTATCTCTTTTCTTGGATCTTCTGATCTGTTACAAGAGATACTGGAAATTATTTTATGTCTTTACATTAAATATTAATTTCATTTAGAACATATTAACAACTTTTCATTTAAACATTTATACAACAATTTTCAGAAATTATAGTTTATGGGTCCTTTTACAATGTGTCTGAGGTCTCCTTAGATTTTGTTAAAGTTGGTGGTAGTTCCTCGGGTGCAGAAAGTGGCCCTTTCACTCAGGTTATATGTGTCCACCCTCATTCCTGTGTCTGTATAGCAGTTTCAGTGGTCAATAGTACTTGAAAAGGGCCTTCCCATCTTGGGACTAAGGCTTGTTCTTTCCAGGTTCTGATCAACACCCAGTCACCAGGTTGAAGTTTATGCAGTTTGAAATCAATAGGCGTAGTTTGAGGAAGATATCCTTTTACTCCTAGTTCTTCTAAAGTATTGGTGATAGTCTTTATATATTTTCTCGTGCTCACCTCTCCTTCCTCATATGTTCCTGCATGTCCTAGGGTTGTTAAAAATGGTAACCCAAACATCATTTCGTATGGGGAAACTCCTACATCTGCTCTCGGTCTCGTTCTTGTTCTTAATAAAGCTAAAGGGAGACATTTTAGCCAATTCATTTTTGTTTCCTCTGTTAATTTGGTAAGAACATTCTTAAGAGTTTGATTCATTCGTTCTACTCTTCCAGAACTTTGGGGTCTCCAGGGTGTATGAAATTTCCATGTGATGTTTAGGGCTTCTACGAGCTGTTGTATTATTTTAGCTGTGAAATGACGACCTCTATCTGAATCGATGGTATTTATGATTCCATATCGGGGTATGATTTGTTCCAATAGAATCTTGCTTACCATTTCTGCAGTTTCTCTTGTAGTTGGATATGCTTCCACCCAGTGGGTCAAGTGGTCTATTATTACTAGTAGATACCTATATCTCTGCACCTGTGGTAGTTCTGTAAAATCTATTTGGACACTTTGAAATTGTCTTTTTGCTAGCTCTCTTCCCCCTTGAGGTGGTTTTCTCATCACTTTTCTATTTATCCTTTGACAAATCATGCAGTCTCTAGTTATTATTTTTGCAATTTCCCATACCCCAATACATACATAGGTCCTCATAAAATGGTCATGCAATGCTTGGGTCCCCCAAGGAGCTGATGCATGCAGGTCTTCCATTATCTTTTTGGTGAGTGCTTTGTTTAGTACTTATCTCCCATCTGGCATTTCCCATTTTCCTGTTTCTTTTTGTGTTGCACCATGTTTTCGTAGTTCTTCTTGTTCTTTTTCATCAAATATAGGAATTTCCTCTATTCCTTTATCCTCTTCTTTCCCATCTCCTATTTCATTCAACTTAAAGATCTTTTCTGAGTGCTCTAGAGCAGCCCGTTTTGCAGCAAGATCAGCTAAATTATTCCCTTTTATCTCTTTAGTATCCCCTCTTTGATGTCCTTTTACATGGACGATGGCAATTTCCTTAGGTCCTTTCAAGGCTTCTAAAACTGCCTTTATGAGGCCTTCGTGAATTGTTGTGGTGTGCATCCAATTTCCAGTTGTGTTATCTTCCCTGTTTGTATTGTTCTCCCCATTTTTTAATGTTCCCCCCAGTTGTAATCCTAAACGTATTTTGATGGTTCAGCCCTAGTTTCCCCCTCTCCCTGAAATGGTTCCCTCCCAGTCTGGGCATACTGCCAAGCCCTTGTCTCCACCCCCGTTCCCTTAGCAACCACCCCACTTGTTACATTTTCCCCTCCTCCAGAGCCCTGTCCATCTCCCGGAGCCCTGCCCATTTCTCCAGAAACTTCTCCCTTCCTCAGAGAGTGATTGGGCAAGTGCTCCGAGGCCCCTCCCTAGCTCTTGTATCATTGGTTCTCGTCTGTGTCAGTTATGTCCGATTCCCCTCCTCAGTTTCCCCCATTGGTTCTTGTACCTATGTTCTACCCCCTTTATATACTGCTGTTACCCTTTGCTCTCCGTCTTTTCCCGCCTGGTTCCCTGGAGACAATAAATCTCTGGATTGCACCAGGCGAGTTAAGACCCTCTTTTCTCTTAAGCTTCTCCGCTTTTGCCGCTCCTCTCGACATTGCTGCCCTGTCAAAGGTGGTGCCTGACGCCCCGGCGAATTAAGGCAGTGCCCCCCCGCTGCTAGCTGCTGCTGTGCTCCCAGCTATCCGGCGCCGCCTCCCCCCCCCGCTCTCAGGGGAGTAAAGTGCACTCGACGCAGCAGCGCGGCAGTGAATCAAGATATTTCCTTTTGTATTAATAAACCCTCTTTCTGCCCAGATTTTGCCAAAGGTGTGGACTACCACATAAGCATATTTGGAGTCAGTATAGATTGCTCCACTTTTCTTTTTGAGCCATTTTAGTCCTTTTAATAGTGCATAGATTTCACAACACTGAGCAGACCAATTTACAGGTAATTTTCCTTTTTCTACAATCGCCACCGTATGTCCATTTACTACAGCATACCCTGATGCTCGCTTCCCATCTACTACCCGAGATGATCCATCTACAAACAGCATTTCGCCTTCCAGCAATGGTTGTTCTAGTAAGTCCTCTCTTACTTTTATATGCATGTCTATAGTCTCGAGGCAGTGGTGTTCTAGTTCTTCCTTTGGTTCTCCATATAAAAATTGGGCAGGGTTTTGTATTCTTGTGGTGGATAGTTCTATATTCTCACTATTATTTAAAATCAGTTCATACTTTAACAGTCTGTTATCGAAAATCCAGTGGCACGCTCGTTTGTTTAATATGCTTTTCAAATCGTGGGGTGTATACACTTTTATTTTATTGCCTAAAGTTAACTTGTAGCCTTCTTCTACGAGAATTACTGTTGCGGCCACTGCTTGCAAACATGTAGGCCAACCTCTGACAACTGGGTCAACTGGAGCATTCACTAATTTTTCTTTTAATTCTTCTAATTTCTCATCATCATTTTTATTCCAATTGATAGGTTCATCTTCAACTAATTTATTGTATATTGACTAATTTTGTATGACCATCAATCCACAACTCACAGTATCCAACCAGTCCCAATAATTCCCTGACATCTGTTTTTGTTTTTAGTGCTGGTAACGAGAGTATTCCTTGAATCCGATCAGCATCCAATTTCTTGAAACCTTTTCCAATTAAGTGTTCTAAACACTTTACTTCAGGTTCCACAAATTGTAATTTTCTTTTTGATACTTTTAACCCTTTTTCACCTAGAAAGTTCAACAAGTTAACTGTTGTTTTCTGTACTTCCTCTTTTTGTTCTCCAGAAATTAATAAATCATCTACATATTGCAGAACTTGAGCATCACCTTCTGGTTTAAATTGTTTCATTATTTCTTCTAAAGCCTGTCCAAACAAATTAGGTGACTCTGTGAACCCTTGTGGCAACCTTGTCCATTGTAATTGTTGTTTCCTCCCCGTCTCCTTACCTTCCATTCAAACGCAAAGTATTTCCTGCTTTCTCTCTCTAGTGGACATGACCAAAATGCATCCTTCAAGTCTACCACACTGAACCACGCATGGCTTGCTGGTACTTTACTCAGTAGGTTATATGGGTTGGCAACTACGGGATATCTTGTGACCGTCTGCTTTTTTACTTCTTGTAGATTTTGAACTAGACGGTATGTGCCATCCGGTTTCTTGATTGGTAATATGGGTGTGTGGTGACATACGTGGTTCTAATATACCTTCCTTTATCAGATTTTTTATGACTGGTTTCAGTCCTTGTTTTCCTGTGGGAGGAGACCCTGGGGACTGCAGGGAGGAGATGCCATGGGAGGGCACTCCCCTGTAGGTGCCTGTCTTCCAGGGCTCCCTCCCCCAGTTCTAGAAAGCTCTGTTATCCCCTCTCCCCCATTGGCCTGCGCGCCAGCTCCTCCCTTCTCCCTTCTCCCCATTCGCTCTCCCCTAATCACCCCACATTTGTTCCTCCCCTGGTCCCTCTCCCTATTGGACCGCTGTACCCTGACCCCTCCTCTCCGCCGGTCCCTCTTAAGCCTTGTTCCCGCCCCTCTCGGGGCTCCTACAGCCAGCCAACCCTTCAGGCAGGTTGTCCTCCTGCTTCTCCCCGCCCCTTCTCGCCTTCTCCTTCCTTCACCTCCCTCGAATAAACCTGCTCTGGAAAGTGACTGCTCGTGTGGAGCCCTCCTTCTTCAACTGGTGTGCCAGAGTTAGCCGGGGCCGGGACCACCTGCAGAGCAGTTGAGGAGACAGCTCTCCCGGGGAGTTGGATCCGCCCGACTGCCCAGGACAAGGACCCGTGCGGGACTCCCATACCACCGGGAACCGCGACCCCCCGCAGTTGGCACCCGGAACGTGGGGCTTGGGCAGTCCTCGGACTCGTCCAGGCCCTGAAGAGTGACCCCTCGACGCGGACCCTCTGGGAGCAGCAGCGTCAGGGCAGAAGCGCCCGTCCGGATCCAGCTCCAGGGAGAGCAACCCCCTTGATTGTACAGAGGACTGCTCTGCCTGGAACTGTCGGCACCCCTCCGAGCCCCGCTGAAACATCGTTACCTCGAGGAGGTACAGCGACCGGAGGAACCGAGAGGAGGCACCCAGCCCCCACAGGACAACCCCAGCTTGCTCGGGTGAGTCAGTAGCACCCCACCCGAGCCTCCCGTTTTCTTTACCCTCGTCTTGCCGTGGGGAATTAATCGGGGAAATGGGCATTAAACTGTCCCGCCCCGAGAGGGACTTCTATCACCAAGTTCAGTCTACCCTTGTTCTGGGGAACATTTCTTTTCATAAGAGGGACCTTAAAGCTTTTGTTAAGTTTGTGTTTAAACATTTTCCCGAGGTTTCTCGGGAAGATGCTGTTTCTGTTTCTTTCTGGGGGAAAGTGGGAAGACTTATCTATCAGGAACAAGTTAAGGGAAATTTTAGGGTGGGGAAGTTTATGCCTTTGTTTGATTCTATTATTAAGTTATTAAAGGAAAGGGAGAAAGTTGGGGTCCCCAGTTCTCCTCACCCATGTTCCTCCCCTTCTGCTCCTAAACCCTCTTCCCTGGCGGGTGGGACGGGTTCCTGTCTCACTCGCTCCCCTTGCCGTCCTGGGACTGGCCACCCCAGGTCGGACCCTACCCTAGCCCACAACCCTGGTACCCCCGTCCCCAGTTCGCAGTCCAAGTTGTCCCCCAGTTCCAATGTTCAAAATGGCGACCACCTCGTGGCACCTCAACATGGCTCCGACATTACCCCCCATGGTCTTCACGCCCTTCCACCGGCGCCTCCTTCCTCGTGGCTCCCCTCCACTCCCACCACCGCGTCATGCTCCGCCCCTCCGTCGGGTCCCGTCCTGCCCACAGCGTCGATTACGCAAGCGTCGGGTTCCGTCCCCTCCACTCCTCTCGCACCTCCCCTGGGTGGGTCTTCAGTGGGTGGGGTCACTCCCCCTGAGGGCTCCGCCCATGGGCATGACCAGGGCCCACCGTCCAGCCACGCCTCATCGGGTCACGCCCCCTGGTCTCCTGCCACTTCCGGTTCCCACGACACCAGAACCGGAAGTGGGCCTGACCGGAAGGCGGCCATCTTGGCCTGCTGGGGTCCCAGTTACCGGGGCCCGCCGGTCAGCCGGAGGCCTAGCATCCTAGCCTGCCCAGTCTCCTCCTCCGACGAGGGGGGGACCTGTGGTGCTCCTGGCCATACCACCGGACCAGGTAGCAATTGGATGCGGATCCGGGAGGAGGCGATGAGGGAGGGGGACCTCGACTTTGCCCGGGACCTTGACCGGCTGGTGGCTCCTGTTATCCTGAGCCGGAATGGGAACGCGCGGTGGGAGCCGATTCAATATGCAGAGATAAAGGAGTTGAGGAAGGCAGCTAAGGACTATGGGTGGGGATCACCTTATTTTAGGTCGCTACTAGATCTGACATTTTCAGGGCATGTGTTGGTGCCACACGACTTGAGATATATCATGACGGCGTTGTTATCCCCCACTGAGTTCCTCCTTTGGAAGGACCAGTGGAAAAAGCTCTTGAGACCTCTCGTAGATAAGCACGGGGCTGATGGACTTGGCAACGACGCTCTGGAGGCGTTTTCGGGAAGTGGCGTGTTCGATCGGCCGGAGGACCAAGCCGCGCTGCCGGTGGAAGTCCTCGATGACATCAAGCAGGCCGCCCAGACTGCCCTCCTGAAGCTGCCGGACACTGCAGCGCCCCTCCAGAGCTTCTCCTCGATCCACCAAGGGGTCGAGGAGTCGTTTATCCAGTTTGTTGACCGCCTACGCGAGGCAATCGAGAGGCAGATCGACAACGTGGAGGCCAGGGACGAGCTTTTACGCAAGATGGCCATGACTAACGCCAATCCCGACACCAAGAAGGTGCTCAGGGCCCTTCCACAGGACCCTGAGCCCACCATCACCCAAATGGTAACCGCCTGTGCCAAGGCTCATTCCATCGAGCACACAGTGGCAGAGGCGGTGAGTAAGGGTGTCGGGGAGGCGATGCTGGCAGTGCAAAACATGCAGTGCTATAACTGCAAGCAGTTTGGCCACTTGTGTGCGGCTTGTCCCTACCCCTTGTCCGACGCCAGGATCTCCGCCTCACAGCCTGCCCCCTCGGCGCGCCCTCCTCACCACGAGCCCTCTTCCGCCCCGGGGTTCTGTCATCCGCCTCGGAGGCCGGGAAACGAGTGGCTGAGTGCGCCGAGGCCCCGCGCGACGACATCAAGTGGCAGGCCAGCTCTTCCCCCCCATCAGGAGAGCCGCTCCAACGTCGAACCATCTCTGACGAGCGGAGCCCCGAGGACGGAGCCAACCTCTTCCGGCGGACAAGGGCATTAGATCGGAGCCTCTGCCGGACCCTCTTCAGCACCATCACCGTGATGTTCCATGATGAGGACATCACGAGGGTCCCGGCTGGGTTCTTGCCTCCACCGTTCAACAGCCAAGCCATCGAGGTCCTCGTGCTCGGGGACAACAACAGCACGCCTCATGAACTCACCATCTATCCTAAAGTCCTGTTGGTGCAACCAGGCTCTGAGATTACGGTGACTGTTGCTTGCACCACACCACCGTACACGTTATGCAAGCACACACCGCTGGCACAAATGTACATTTTACCCGGACAGGACTTAGACTTCACTGATTATGACGTATGCTATACCAGGGTCCTTACGAGGGAGAGACCCAACATCACTGCCCTCCTTTCCCTAAAGGGGACTCACCTGGAAACGGACATGATGGCAGACACGGGCGCGGACGTTACCATCGTCCCCAAGGCAAACTGGCCCCGCAACTGGGAGCTGGTGCCGTCCTGCGGCACTGTCTCAGGGATTGGCGGGTCAGTCAACTCTATGAGGAGCCGGCACCTCATTACCATCGAGGGGCCAGAGGGGCAGGTGGCCACAGTAAGGCCCTTTGTCACGCAGTCTAACATCACCTTACTTGGCCGAGACGTCCTGGCACAATGGGGAGCCCGCCTCGATATTCCCAACACCACCTGGGATTTTTAGCTTGGGTCGCTGCTGAGCACACCGCCCCACCGCTCGCCTGGACATCGCACAAGCCGGTGTGGGTGGAGCAGTGGCCCCTTCCGGAAGAGAAGCTACATGCGCTCAACGAACTGGTCGAGGAGCAGCTGCGCTTGGGGCACATCGTCCCTTCGCAGAGCCGCTGGAACACCCCAGTCTTTGTCATAAAGAAGCCTGGCAAAGACAAGTGGCGTCTGCTCCAAGACCTTCACCAGGTCAACGCGATCATCGAGGACATGGGTCCCCTCCAGCCAGGACTCCCTTCCCCCTCCATGCTCCCTAGAGACTGGCCGATAGCGGTCCTTGACATCAAGGACTGCTTCTTCACCATCCCGCTTAATCCCGCGGACGCTCCCAGGTTCACCTTCTCGGTCCCATCTATCAACCGGAGGGAACCGTACAAGCGGTACCACTGGGTCACTTTGCCCCAGGGAATGAAAACCAGCCTGGTGCTCTGCCAAACTTACGTCTCCAGGGTCCTCTCCCCAATAAGGAAGCTCCATCCCGATGCCCTGATGCTACATTATATGGACGACATACTCATTTTTGCACGGACCGAACCTTACCTGAAGGACATCACAAGTGAAACCATCACCATACTCAAGGAAGTGGGCTTCCAGATTGCCACGGAGAAGATCCAGCTTTCTCGGCCCTGGAAGTACCTCGGCTTCACAATCACCGAGAGGACCGTCACCCCCCAAGCGCTCACCATCCAGGAGGATCCACGCACACTCCATGATTTACAGCAGCTGTGCGGCACCATCACCTGGATCCGACCCTACCTGGGCCTCACCACGGAGGAGCTGTCGCCGCTTTTCAACCTGCTCCAAGGCGACCGGGATCTCACCTCTTCCCGTGAGCCGACACCGGAGGCCAGGGAAGCGCTTGGACGGGTTGCTGCTGCGATCGAGTCGTGCCAGTCACACCGGGTGGATCGGTCCCTCCCGCTTGAAGCCATCGTCCTCGGTAAGCCTCCTCGGTACCATGCACTTCTTTTTCAATGGGACAAGAACTCCTGATCATCGAGTGGCTGTTCTTGCCCCATCAACCCCATAAGACAATTTCTACGCCTCAGGAGCTGGTAGCCCAGCTCATCACAAAAGCTAGAAGTCGCCTCAAGACCCTCGCGGGCTGTGAGCCGGCGTGCGTATATGTGCCCTTCACTTTAGATCATTTTGACACGCTAATGCAGACCAATGAACACCTGCAGGTTGCATTAGACAGCTATCCCGGCCAGATTTCCACACACTACCCAAAACATAGGCTTTTCAAGGACTCATGGCATTGGCTCCGCATCCACTCAGGAGCGCCAAACCTATCAAGAATGCTCTCACAGTGTTCACTGACGGGTCGGGGAAATCAGGCAAGTCAGTGGTCACATGGAGGAACAACGACACTGGAGAGTGGGAATCCAATGTTCGGACTGTTGAAGGATCCCCCCAGATTGCAGAACTTGCTGCAGTCGTGAGAGCATTCCGCAAATTCCAACAACCTCTTAATCTGGTCACTGATTCGGCCTATGTGGCCAGGATAGCAGAGAGGGCAGAACATGCCCTTCTCAAACATGTGAAAAACAAAAAATTGTTTGACTTGCTCTCGGAACTCATTTGGCTGTTATCCCACCGAGAGCAACCATATCACATAACGCACGTTCAGTCTCACACAGACCTGCCCGGCCCCATCTCAGAGGGAAACCAAGTGGCTGATCACCTAGCCATGGCGACCATCACATGCCAGACGACGCCGCAGCTCCTTCCTCAGTCCCAAGAGCGTCCCACAGAAGCCTCCTGTCCCAGGACAGAGAGCCAAGACAGTCCCAAGTCAGAGAGCCAAGTACACGCTCTTGCTGCGCCCACCCTGCCTGACACATTTCAACAGGCTCAACTGAGCCACAAATTCTATCATCAGAATGCCCCCGCCCTAAGGCGGCAATTTAAAATCTCTGTCGAACAAGCTAGGGCCATAGTGGCCACCTGCCCAAACTGCCAGACCTTTGCCCTTCCCTCGATGCCCATAGGCGTCAATCCTAGAGGGCTGGGAGCTTTAGAGCTCTGGCAAACTGACGTCACGCACTATGCCCCCTTTGGGAGGCTCAAGTACATTCATGTTTCAATAGACACCTTTTCTGGTGCTGTCTTCGCGTCCACCCATGCGGGCGAGAAGACCCGTGACGTGATCAAACATTACTACATGGCATTTGCCACCCTAGGGGTCCCGAAAGCTATAAAAACAGACAATGGGCCAGCCTTCACTTCAAAAACACTCAAGGAATTCACCCAGCAATGGGGGATCACACATACTACAGGCATTCCTCACAACCCCACAGGACAATCAATCGTGGAGCGAGCACACAGGGAAATTAAAAAGCTGCTGGAGCAGCAGCATGACCCCACCTCCAAATCTACCCGATCTGAGCGATTGTGCAAGGCACTATTTGTCATTAACTTCATGAACTGCTCCCAAAAGGAGCCAAACCCGCCAATCCTCAGACATTTCCACAATAATACCTCATCCCAGCTCAAAGAAAGACCCCCTGTGCTCGTCTGTGATCCGGAGTCAAAAATTATTGAAGGACCCTTTCCACTCATTACGTGGGGGAGAGGCTTTGCTTGCATTTCCACAGGTGCTGGGCCCAAGTGGATCCCTGGGAGATACGTTAAACCTTATCTAGACGGCCCAGAGGAGAAAGATCAGATGAACCACGCCACTGGACACGACGAATGTCAAACAAGCAACCCATCCACTGCCTGGAAGAGGAGGAAGCGGAAGGGCACATTGCCTAACCTTGTTGCGCGAGTCCTCATCACGCGCCGCTATGTCCCCTCCGCAGAACAGACACGCATATCCTACCATGATGTTATTCCCCCCTTCCCGAAACACTGCTTTCTGTGAAAGCTGTAACTCCTCCTTCCCTTTACGTCTTCCCGCATGCCCCCATTCTCCTTTTTCTTTTTGTTTGATTTGAAGAAGGGGGAGGCAAGCAGAGGCTTGCACATGGACAAAAAGATTCATATTCCATTTCCATTACAGAGATAAAACTCATGGCTATCCCCACGATGACCCGGAGGAACCCCACCAACAACCACCGTTCCATCGAGGCTGCTGCCGCGATCACGGCCCTTCTCCATCTGTTGCTGGCCGCCCAGGTGACCCATGGCTGGATTCTACCGCAGCTGAAGGAGAACGTATGGGTCACCTTGGCGAAGTCCCTCCAACAGGAAAGCCTCTGCATGGCCATGGGAAGTGTGGACAATCCACTCTCCATGTGCCTGGTGGGAATCCCCCTGTCGTCCAATGACTACCCATATACAGGTAAGGAACCGAACCCGGCAGACACCTGGGACGACTGGACGAGGATTCTTCCACATGCAGCACAAGAGCCCCAGGAATTAGATCTACTGGGCTCTACCCAGGCCAGCTATTGTGTAACCTTTGAATATAGGGCAAGACAAAATTGGCTGCATTCCACCAAACCAAAAGATAACGTTCCCATGGATGTCTCGCCCCATGACAACCGATATGATGTGGCCAATTGGTGCAATTACACCAGCACCACACCGTCCAAGTCCTTGTCGTTCCCCAGAGTGCTCCCAAGGGGGGTGTTTCTTATCTGTGGCGACAGGGCCTGGGCAGGGATTCCCTCAAACATCAAAGGGGGCCCCTGCAGTCTTGGCCAGCTTACTACCCTCACCCCAAATTCCACCTTGATTGGCAACTGGAAGAAGAACCAATTGGCCTGCCAAAAAAGATCCTTTGAAGAATTTGACGAAAATTGTGACAGCCAAATTTACAATTGGGGAACAACAAAGAGGGTCGCGGTATCCATCTTTCTACCTTGGGTCGCCGCAGCCAAGGCCCTCGGTGAGCTTTCTCACCTTGGGTGCTGGCTTAGTAAGCAGGCCAATGCCACGTCCGCCGCCCTATCCGATCTTCTGGCGGACGAAGAGACCACCAGGCACACCACACTTCAAAACCGAGCTGCCATTGACTTCCTACTGCTCGCCCATGGCCATGGCTGTGAGGACTTTGAGGGACTTTGCTGTTTTAATTTATCATCGCACAGCACCTCAATCCAGTCGAACATTCGCGGACTCAGGGACCAAGTCCTGAACATCAAGACCGAGAAAAAGAGTGTCGACTGGATGGACAAACTTTTCGAACATTGGGGGGTCCCCGGGTGGCTGAGTTCCATCCTAAGGGGATTGCTATGGGTCTTACTAATAATCATCATTGTTTGCGCAGCCCTAAAGTGTTTCTCCAAGGCCCTCCAAAGGAGCCTTGGAGAGGCTTTTTTAATAAGTAAAAAAGGGGGAGATGTGGGAGGAGACCCTGGGGACTGCAGGGAGGAGATGCCGTGGGAGGGCACTCCCCTGTAGGTGCCTGTCTTCCAGGGCTCCCTCCCCAAGTTCTAGAAAGCTCTGCTATCCCCTCTCCCCCATTGGCCTGCGCGCCAACTCCACCCTTCTCCCTATTCGCTCTCCCCTAATCACCCCACATTTGTTCCTCCCCTGGTCCCTCTCCCTATTGGACCGCTGTACCCTGACCCCTCCTCTCCGCCGGTCCCTCTTAAGCCTTGTTCCCGCCCCTCTCGGGGCTCCTACAGCCAGCCAACCCTTCAGGCAGGTTGTCGTCCTGCTTCTCTCCGACCCTTCTCGCCTTCTCCTTCCTTCACCTTCCTCGAATAAACCTGCTTTGGAAAGTGACTGCTCGTGTGGAGCCCTCCTTCTTCAACTGGTGTGCCAGAGTTAGCCTGGGCCGGGACCACCTGCAGAGCAGTTGAGGAGACAGCTCTCCCGGGGAGTTGGATCCGCCCGACTGCCCAGGAAAAGGACCCGTGCGGGACTCCCATACCACCGGGAACCGGGGACAACAGCACGCCTCATGAACTCACCATCTATCCTGAAGTCGTGTTGGTACAACCAGGCTCTGAGATTACGGTGACTGTTGCTTGCACCACATTTTCCCTCTATTGAAATTGGGTATTGACTCCAATTGGAGGAAGGTTTGGTTTCATTTTAATTTCAATAGGTGGAATGTCTAGCAACCCATGTCCTCCTTCTTTTGCCCACACATTCAAATTAATTCCTCTCTCATCTTCTTCTTTTAATACCATCATTTTTGTTATCATATGCTTTCCTTCGGGTACCACTCCTATCTTTGGTTGCACCTGTAAGTCCTGGCCTAGAAGATTCGAATCAAGTTCTGGCATATATAGAAAATCAGTACAGCCTTCTCTGAAACTTCCTTTTATGGTTACATCCTCTATGACGGGTACTTCAAAAGGGTTATTTTCAGCACCCCTAACTTTACAAGTCTTATTACTTAGTTTGCATCCTTTTGGTATTTTTGACACACTTGATCTACCTGCTCCAGTGTCCACCAAAAATTCAATCTCTTCGCTCTGAGGGCCAATTTCCAAGTTTCCTAGGGGCTCTTTTTGATGACCTATTCCATCCCTCAGAGCATAGAGCCCCCGACACCCCTAATCATCTCCTCTTAGTTTCCTTTTTAATGCATCTTTTTTTTGAGACATAGCATCATCTATCTTTCTTTTTTGCAAAAATTTCTGGTATGTCCTTTTTCTCCACAATAGAAACATATAACCTCTGCCCATGGTGGTCTTATTATATCCAGGGTTTCCAATAAATGGTCCTCTTGGTCTAAGATATTTATCCTTTCCCTCTTTAGGTGTCTCCATGTCTCCAAATCTTACATTTTCTCTTGTTCTAGCCCCTCTAAGCTCACTTCCCCTAGGTCCATTATAATTATTTCCTTCTCCTCCCACTGATCCATCGTTTCCAAACCCTGCACTCTCCCTTGCCACTGCCACCATGGTTTTTGCCTTTGTCCTTGTCTTCTCTTCATCTCTCCTTAAATATACTTTCTGTGCCTCTCTTAATCATTCATTCATTCCCTTCTCTTGCCAATCGTCTATCTTTTCCAGCTTTCTTCTTATATCAACCCATGCCTTTGTATCTTAAATAACACTTGTCCCTCTGGACTGTCTGGGTCTACACTTGAATATAACCGGAAATTCTTTTTCAACCTTTCCAACCAGGCACATGGTGACTCTTCTTTTTCCTGTTGACTGTCAAAAGCTAATCTGGCATTATTTGTTTTTGGTACTGCCTCTTGTATTCCTCTGATTACTAATGTTCTGTATTGTCTCATATTTGCTCTTCCTTCCTCCTCGTTTGGATCCCAATCTGGTACGTTAAGTGGAATTTTATCTTCCCCCCAGGACCCCCTCGATTTTCTCTTTCCCATATTTTCATGCCTGCTGCTCTAATCATTTGTATTTCTTCAGAGGAAAATAATATGTCTATAATTGAATTTAGCTCTTCCCACATATAAATATTAGGTCCCAAGAACTGATCCAACTGCTGGGAGATACCTATGGGGTCTTCCAATAGGGGTTTGATCTCTTTCTTAGAGTTTCTGACTTCTGAGGCAGTTAATGGTGCGTTCACAAACCCTATACCCCCCTAGCTCCACCCATAGGTACTTCCCTTAAAGGAAATAATTTTTCAGTCTTCTCTGGATTTTCCTTCATTCTCCTTGTTTGGAATCTTGTATTATATGGGTGACCCCTTACTTGCTTGTCAGGTTCACTTATTTTATTTTCCTCCTTATTTCTACAACAGCAGGCTGTTTCTGTTATTAATTGTTTCTCTTCTGTTTGGTCTTTAGGTTGTTGAAGTACATGGGGTATATAAGGGGAGTACTAAAATAGGATTTTGAAGGGTTGGTGGAAATATAGGGACAAAATAAAAAGGAGGATTTTGGAAGGTTTTAGGAATTACAATTGGAGTTGGAGTACTTTGAGTAATATTTGTAGAATTTGATGCAGTTGGCAAAATTGAAGATGAATTTGAGTGCTCAGGCTCAGGTGTTACTGTGAAGGGAGAGGACATAGAGGAGGATGTATCTACAATATGGTGTTCTTTATTTGAGGGGGGGGGTGATTTTTCTCTAATTGTTCTTGTATAGTGCCTCAGTCTTTTCTCTGTGGTTGGTACTGTGGGATATAAGTCTGGAGGAGGTGATGGTAAATCATTTATAGGCGACGTTAAGGGAGGGGGAGGTAATGGGAGGTATTCTATTGGAAGTGGAGGGGGAGGAGGAGGAAGATGATCTAATGGATCCCACCTCTTTTCTGGTGATTTGCTAACTTCTTTTTCTCTTTCTTTAGAGACTTTATACACTTTTATCTCTCCTTCTTGTTTTTCTCTTTCCATCCAACATCTAGCATACTTAATTTCTTGTTGGCATGGTTCTATCCTGGTATTAACATGTCTGTTTAAAGCTACACATAACCATTTTTCTTCTGTGCCATACCATGGCCAATATACCGGACCTTCTGCAATACTCTCTCTAGAACCATATTTCAGTACAGTATTTTATCATTTGGATTCTATTCAACTCTTAATTCTTCCTTATTATCCCAACTGTCTAACATCCTTCCCAACGGACTATTAGGTGGTATGCTTTTAAAGGTTTGCTTTTCTTTCCCTTTCTTAACAACTCTCTTTCCAGCGCACAGTCCCATTTTCCTTAAAGTTTAACTGTATCTCTTCTCAATGTACTTTGTAACAAACAACACAACCCTACTTAAAGAAGTTAAATATAACTAAACGTAAGAAAACACCAAGCGTGGGAATGGGAATTAAGCTAACAGATTTTATAAAAATAAAATAAAATAAATATGGCGAGTATGGGAATCAAAATAGAAATGGCGGGTTTTATAGGAATAAAATAAAATATTGTATCTCATGGTGGCAATTGAAATAAAGATGGCGGAGTCTACAAAACTAAAATAAAATAATATGGCTATTTAAATATAACAGATAAATTGATAAATAAAATGACAACTTAGCGTGGGAATTATCGAACGTGGGAATGGAAATAAAACCAGCCGATTTTATGGGAATGAAATAAAATAAATATGGCAACTTAGTGTGGGAATCAAAATAAAAATGGCGGGTTCTATGGGAATCAAATTAAATAATTATGGTTAAATGACTAATATAAAAGGGTAAATTAAAATGGCAGAATGTGGGAATTAAAATAAAGGTGGTAAATATAAATTAATAAATTGAAATGGACGAATGTAGGGATTGTAAATAAAATTACTAATTTTGGGTAGATTAACTGTGTTTAAATCTGGACAGTATTAGAAAAAGTATAACGACTTCAATGTAATAGCATAGGAATAACTCAATTTAAGAAATAAACTAATCAGTTCTAAAAGAATTAAATATTCAAATGTATGAAATACAGAGATTTCAGCTAATAATTCAAATAAACCGGCAATTAAAATTTTGGCTACTTAGCCTCCAAACTACCACACAATATAAACTTAAAATGGCTGACACACAGCCTCTATACCATACAATCCTTTAGATAAAAACTTAAAATGGCCACTGCAAGGCCAATCACTTAAAACCAGCTTGGGAGTTGTCTGGGGATTTTTGGCTAGCCCTCCTCCCAGAACCTCACTCCTTATATATTCTGAGCACAATTTCAAACATGCACAAAAAACTAAAAACACCAGCTTGGGAGTTGTCTGGGGACTTTTGGCTAGCCCTCACCCCAGAACCTCACTCCTTATATATTCCGAACGCAATTCAAACAGACCAAAAAATATTTTCCCTAACTTTAGGCCAGTTCTAACTTCCTCTCCAGTCCTAGTGACTGGAAAGGCCCTTCCACAGCTGGCGGCCCACCTCCCCACTGTGGATCACCACTCCTGTGAAGAAATTTTCGGCTACCCCTACGACCCTCTTCAGCTAGGATCCTAGCTCAGGGTAGCCTACTTCCTCCTATGACCACCTTCAACTGGGGTCCTAGTTCAGAGGGACACTACTCCCCCTAGGTGGGGCACCCTCCCCCTCCCCAGCCTTGAAGAAGGGGCACTCCCCCGCACGGTGGCTGCTTTAAGCTGCAGTCTCCGTGTGGGACTATTTTCTCCCACACCTAAGGTCCTTGTTCCTCAGGGGTCAGATTCCTCTCAGTCTGCCCCTGCGGAACAGCCCTCCAGATGGTTTTAGTTAGTGGGAAGAGGCCCCCCACCCGGCAAGTCCGCCTCATTAACCCCTACCTAAACACCCCTATGACCCCCTTTTGCTGGGGTCCTAGTTCAGAGTGCCGGGTGTGCCCCCCTCTATGACCCCCTTCAACTGGGGTCCTAGTTCAAGGGGAGCTATTCAGGCCACTGGCTAAAACCACCCCTAGGGGTCTCCCTCGCTCCCTCTTGGAGAGCTTACCCCTTTTGAGCTGTTACTGTTCCCTCTGACCTCGGGAGTCGGCGCGTTCCCCTCCTCGGTCCGACATAGTCCTAGATCCGGGCAGCCGAAAAATGTGGCTGGACGCGTCTTCTCGGGCCCCAGGCTACCCCGCCGATCCCAGACGAGTCCCCAAGATGTTATGGAAATGAACGAGGCTAAATTTCAGAAAACGGTTGAAAAAGGTTCTCGTTTATTTAAAAACAAGTCAGAGAGAACAGAGTATCCGGGATAAGCTCACATCCTCACACAACAGCTCAAAATCCAAAACAACGTGCCAAGCGCACGTTGGGTTCTTTCACTAACAAACACGAACACAAAAGAACCCCAAGAACAGAAAACTCCCGTTTTTATAACAGTCCCCGGTCCAGGATTGGTGGGTTTGGGATCCGCGCACTGATTGGTGGAATTTGGGCACTTTGATTGGTCCTTACCGATGTTCATTCTGGACAAATCATTTCCCCAGGGTGCCGAGTGATTGGTTGGCGCTCTGGCCCAATCACTCTTCGAGTTGTCCACCTTCTACCCTCACCAAGTAATGGACACTTTCCCTTCCCCCACAACAAACAACTCCCCATTTTCTCCCCAACATTATTACAACAAATTCATAACAATAGTTACTCCCGCTGTTACATAGTTATGATGTAGTTGTTAACCCCCACTGAGTACTCCCTACAGGAACTGGGATGGATGCAGTTGCTGAACAACCTGCTGCAGGATTATGCCAGAGATAAAGCAAGGGTCAGACTAATCACAGACCAATTAGCAGGAGAAGGGGCTTTGGCAGACCCAGACCAACAAGCTGCAAACCTTCCAAGGGCTGTCCTTAATGACATCAAGGATGCAGCTAAGAAAGCCCTAATGCCGAATCCAGAAGCTAACAAGCCACAATTGGATTTTGCGGACATCAGGCAAGGCCCCACTGAGCCGTATTTGACTTTTTTAGACCAACTAAAATTGACCATCAAGAAACAAGTCACCAAAGACCAGTTACAAGAGGTTACTAAAACAATTAGCTGTGGTTAATTCTACTCCAGAATGTAAAAAGTCTTGTGTGTTTAACCATCAGAGCTGGATGGTAAAACACCATATTTCAAATGGTGGAAGCATGCAATAAACTGGTCACCTCAGAACATACTGCCACCATCCAGACACAAATATTGGCCAATGCTTTAAACAACTTTAGGTACCCAACTGGAGTTGTCAACTGCCATTTCCACCGGTCATTTAGGTCCAGAACCACAGCCACAAGACATCTTAATCATAGGACTAGACCGACATAACACAGAAGTCTTTTATGTGTTATCCACAGTAGTTTGGTGTTTTACGACTGTTTTGATATAAAAGTTGGACCTTCTATGTTAAGTGAGTTATAATGGTTTCTCCCATGTACCCCGTTCTGTTCCCTCAAATGGTTCAGTCCGAAGTTGTTTACTGTGGTGTTGTGTGTTTAAAAGAATGTTAATGTTGGTTCTGTTAATTGTTTTCTGTTGAGAAATGGTTTGATCCTTAGCTACCCCCATTTGATCCCCTCATGACGGTTCTTCCCAAGTTGTTTATCACCTACCTTTCCCGCCAGTGGCTTGCCCCTCAAAGCAACTGATTCTCCGCTCCTCCCTTATGCCCTTATAAGTTTCTTCCCCTCCTTATGGTGCTGCCCACTGCCCTTGCCTGTCATTGTAACCACCCCCCTTTATTTCAAGAATTTTCTGTATCAATCATCCCTAACCTGTTACATGATTGGCCTCCAGGGCTTCTTCCCTCCCCTGGGTAACCCTCTTAGGTTTAACTGTGTTTTACATTCCTTCCCTGCCTTTAGGTTATTGGTTGTTCTGTGTCTCCTCCTATCATGCCCACTCCCTTTATAAGTGCCTCCCCGGACCCCTCCTCTCTGACACTTGTCCCTGGACCCATCTGGGAATGAAGTTTCCTTGACATCCATAGAAGTGTCCACTCTTTCCTTCCTTTCCCTCGGGACTTCATAGCCATGCTATCGCCTGCGCCATCCACGCCACAGGCAGCACCACTACCAGGGGTTCCCAAGGAGAACCCGGGAGTGGCAAATCTTGTGTCCACCTCCAGCCACCCTCCAGGAGTGCCTAGCTGGCATTGTCCAGCTCCTGTAGCCGCAGAGAAGGCAACAGTTAACCACAAAGTTTTCCTGCCACTTGTCTGCCCATCACTGTGTCAGTTTCCCTGTTCCTCCCCTCATCCCTTAAACGTCCCTGGCAATCCCAGTCACCCTACCCCTTGCTCCTGTCAGTCACGGTGTCACTCCCCTTGTGCTCTAGAATGTTCGCTGTCAGTCAGCCCTGCTTCAATGATTAATTGGTTTGAAAGGCTTCTTCCCTGCATACTCCCTACTGGTTTAGTTATGTGATGTAACCCTCCCCTAAGATCCCACCATTGGTTAAGAGTGGTATCCACCCCTTGTACCATCCCCTCTTTAAAAATGCTAGCCAGACCCATTTTCTGTGTCATTTGCTCCTCACTCCTTCAGAACATAAACTTTCCTTGGAAACTGAGGCAAGCGATCTTTCCCTGTTTCCTTCACCTTGGATTCCTCATGCTGAGCCCCTGCTGTGTCACTCACGCCACAGCAATCACTGCCACCCTAGACAGTCTCATGTGTGCCCTCCAGCCAATAAGGGTGTGCTAGTCAGCAAACCTCCACCCTGTGGCTGCAGAGTGCAAGTTACATTCAAGAAAGGAAATTACTGTTTTAGCTTGGTGTCCTAACCCTCCTTGTTTTCTACCTGAAGGACTGGGTTTTGCCCAAACTTTCTTACTACCTGAATTTAACTGTTCAGTGTTCTTTCTACACAGGTCCTGAGACTGTGCAGGAGAAAACTTTTCTTATGGCAAAAGTAATTCCATACAAAACAGAGGCAATACGGGACACTAGCATACCTGCTCAGCCTCAGGGACACTCAGGAAGTGAGTGCTTGGGTGATACTTGCTAAGGAAATAGGAGCATTTCTGCTCAGTCCCTGCAGTGCTCTCCATGGATGAATTGCAGCTGCCCAGCCCTGGACCGCATCTTGAAGAAAAAGATGGGGGAGTGCTGCTCCCTGGCACACACTGGGCTCTTCTCCATGAGAACTTTATGGGATCCCTCTTGGTTACTGATGCTGAGACACCAGAGCCAGAGGAACCCTTCTCTGAAGACAATAATCTCTGGGCATCAGAAGCATGTCGTGGGATTACCCATAGTGCAGAGTACAAACACTGTCTCTTGCATTGTCTTTTCTCCTGCCAGGGTCATTTCCTGGGCAAAAGGCTGAGACTGCTGGACCCTGTGAGCTGAGCGAGAACTATATTCTAGGAATTGCTGCAGCCTTGGTTGTGCTGCTGCTTGGCACACAGATTGGTGCCACAGTCATGTCAAATCACCTGAGCAGATACAAGTGAGCTGGCTTTCCCTTGAGTTACTTATTTCTTCTGAGGGCAATAAGCTATTAACACCGTGCTGGAGTGCCCAGGCAGCTCCTAGCAGTGTTCTGTGGAAACTGCTACCGTGCAATTCATTCTTTAACTGTGCCCTTAATCAGTATCTGTGAGGACTGTTCTCTAACCCCTGCAGCAGAGCTCACCCAACTGTACAAGTGCCTAGGGGAAGACATCTCACCTCAACCCACCATTGTCATGGCTGAGAGTGCCTCTTAATAGAAAAACTGGATTTCATTGGAATCACTTTAGTCCACACCATCCTGACGTAAACATTACCAGTACCAACTAAAATATTTTATGTTACTGGAAAGGTATATATTTCAGTGGTAATTTATAAATAAATAGATAAATAAAGCAGTAAATTCTTGCCTGTTGTGGCTGTTTCAGTTGGGGTAGAATGCACAGAGCAGGGAGCTGGGAGCAGGGCTGCAATAGGACATCCGAGAAGCTTGCATTGCCAGTCCAGGACCTGTTTGTGCCAGCCTCAGCCTGCCTTCCCAGCAATGGACATTAAAAAGGTTTTCCTGCACCAGAATAAGGACACGCTGTTGAGGAGTGACATGCAAAAAATTCTCTGCAAGGTTCATTTGGGACGCTGCCCTGAATCAGGAAGGCCTCGGAAGAGAGGGAAGGATGTTCTGTGTGGGAGGAGACCCCAGGGACTGTGGGGTGGAGATGCCTTGGGAAGGCACTCCCCTGTAGATGCCCGTCAATTATGGTTCCCTCCCCGAGGTCCAGAAAGTTCTGCAGTTCTCTCCTCCCCATTGGCCTGTATGTCAGCCCCACCCTCCTCTCCTCTTCTCATTTGTGCGTCCCCAATCACCCCACTTCTGCTCCTCCCCTGGTCCCCTGCCCCATTGGTCCTCTGTATCCTGGCCCCTCCTGCCTGCCACAAGGTTATAAACTCTGTCCCCGCCCTGTTCTGGGCTTCCTGCCACCTGTTCTCCTTCAGCCCGGTTGTCTCCCTGCTCCTCTCCAACCCACCCTGTCTTGGACCCTTCGTCGATTCTTCAATAAACCTGGTTGGATCTTTATCAGTGCGTGTGGAGCCCTCCTTCCACTGGTTGGACTTTCTTAGAGCTATCAGGGATTGTGGTGTGTGGGACGTAGATCGAGGAGACAGCTCCCCTGGGAGATGGATCACACTCTTCTGCCCAGGACGACATCCCATTCAACCCGCAGTTCTGGGAAGGATGGCTGTCCAGTGCTGAGCACATCAAGGAGACCTGAGATGCTGACTTAGATCATGGGGGATGGGGCAGTTATCCCCCAAAGCACTCAAAGAGGATCAAGGAGCAGAAAGCTGGAGCTGGGCTGTGTGAGATACAGAGGGGAAGGAATGTGATACTGGTCACATTATTAAAAATTTATGTATTAACAGAGACAATAATTACAATAAAAATGACAGTCTTTTCCCAGTCTCTCTGGGAAAAAAGCCAAAGCTGGAACAAAAAGGAAAAACACCAGTGCTGTGGTGTTTTCTTAAGCAAGTGTGGCAGTTGCAGGTTGTGTGCGGCTCCTTAATTGCTGTTTTGGGACTTAAATTTTGGTTCAGGGAGATTAAGTCTGGAATGTAGGATTGTGAAGAAGGAGGCTTTCCAGGAGGAAAGAAGTGACAGACTGCCTGTCTCAGATGGAGAAAGTGAGGAACTGCAAGAAACCAGCACAGCAGGGAACTGCTGTCCTGGCCTCATGACTCAGATTCACTGTGGTCCTGCAGGCCTTTCCCCATGCCCACTCCAGCTCAAGCATCTAGAGCCAAAGCTGGAGGTGTGAGTGCAGCAAAGCTGTTGTCCAAGGAATGTGGCAGAGCTCCCTGAAGCTGACTGTTGCCTGCAGTGTGTGGGGAGGATATTGTCAGCAGCAATTGCCAGATGCTTGAAGGCATCTCTGTGGGGTTTTGGAGGGTTTCTTATACTTCTGTCTTAAGCATAAAGACTGTCCCAAGACAATGCTATTCCCTTTGGAGTGGTGAGGAGGAACTACTGAGCTTCTCACCCTCATCCCTCTCCTCTCCACAGCAGCTCCAGCTCCACCTCTGGGCTGTCTCTCATGGGCTTCTCTCAGCAGCCTCTGAAATACCCCACCTCATGAGAGGGCAGCCCAAGGCTCTTTTCAGAAGAGAGCTGGGCCTCAACCCTCGAACCAAGCCTCACAAACTCGTGTCATATGGGCATCCACACTTCAGTCCTGCAGATGCAAATGTGAACTGAGAGCTGTGGGACATATGCACTATTATGCCCCGCAGTACAATTCCTGAAACACCTCATCTGCTTCGAGGGAGACTTGACATGACACTGCAGTACGAAAACACCTCTGGATTCAACGGGCTGCAGCAAAATCTGCTCCTGGGCTTTTCCTAGTGTGCAGGTCTGTCCAGTTTCCGGCCCATTGTTTGCTCGCCATGTCCCTGTTCTCTCCCACTCCCTCTCTATCTTGCTGTCCCTCGAAAGCTTCAATAACGTCCATCCTGCCCCAGCTCAGACTTTGCTCTCACCTGCTCCCTCCTCCTGCTCATTCTGCCTCTCTTCCTCTTTCCCTGCTGCCCCTTCCCGCAGCTCTGCTCCCGTTCCCTGACCCTCTTTTGCTTTCCTTGTTTCTTCATTCTGCTTGCTGTCCCTGTCTCTTCTGACTCTATTTCTCGGCTCCGCTCCCTGTGCCCCGCTCGGCTCAGGGTCCCAGGCGAACGGCCCTGGCAGCCGTTCTCAGCAGCCGGGACACGGCGGGGAGCTCTGCCGTAGGGCACGACAGCAGCGAATCGGGCCCGGCAGAGACGCGTTGCCCCTGGGGCCGGAGCTGGGCCGCTCCGAGCCAGCGGGAGCAGCTGGAGCCGTGGCCCGGGAAGCGGGGCCGGCACAGCCCCACAGCCCCGTGCCCGCCCCTCACGGCCCCGTGAGCAATGGCGGCAGCGGGGGCAAGGAGGCCGCGGGCTGCGGGCAGCGCTGCCTCCCTGCCGGGCCACACGAGGCAGGCGGCTTCATCAGTACCACGGTTGGTCTGGGGACACTGGTCCCACAGCTGGTGACGAGCAGCCGAGCATCACAATGTCACGGAGGGCGTTTAGGGAAAGTTTGGGTGTTTAGCCAGTTAAGGAACAAAAGGCAGTGTTCATCGTGCCTCCCATCGTGCACCAATAGAGGGCCTGTGAGAAACGACTGCTTACTTTGAAAATTTTAAAAGGTTTATTAAATCTTAACAAAAATACAACAGAGGACCCCATAAGGCAAAGGTTGCAGAACTGAGTAGTGCCCTCGTGGATACCATGTGGCCAGTTCATCTTCAAGATGGACGTTCAGTCCTTTATACCCCTGGGATTGCATCCGGCAGCCCTGGCCCCTCCCGAAGTCCGTCAGTCAGCTGTTCTTTACTATTTCTTGATGGAGACTGCTTGCAGGTAACTTGATTGGAGGTCACGTGTTACCAGGCCGTACCCCCTAGGCAACAAGCTTTTCCATTCCCAGCTGTCCCAAGTAAGGGACAAGTGTGCCCACATTCTTTTTACGTGTCCTAGACAACCCCGGCTGTCTGATGGTCTCGGGGGGTGGGGGGGGGGGCGGTGAAGGGAACTATGGGGAGAGTAGAGGCATCTAATCTACAATAACATTACTATACATTACTAAAGCTTTTCCTAATATCCACACAATAGTTATCTTTTAATTATGAAAAGCAATCATCTCATTATCCATCTGTAACAGGCCCAAGATGGCCTTAAGACCCAACGCCCAGGCAGCTGGGCAGTGAGCCAGGGTTCTGGCTAGGAGATGTCACCAAGACACCTTCTAGCCTGGTACAGCCCTCTGCTCATTATGTGCTGCAGCCTTCAAGGTGGGCAGTGCCTCTGTGCTTGCTTCCAGAGGATGGCATTGGCCGAGTTTTTGTAGCTTGTCAGCTGAAGGCTGCTTATGAACCTTGGAGAGACACCCTAGGGGTGGAAATCTGGCAGTGCCTCTGTGCTTGCAGCTCTAAACCTCTGGGTCTTAACTGGGGCAATTATACCAAAGGCACGCTGTAAGGCTTTCCAAGACATTATGAGTGTAGGGTGCCTGGCACACAGAAGTCATGAATATTTCCTTCCCTGAAGAGCTGCTCAGCTAAAAGGCCACCCCTTAACTGTTGTCTGCAGCAACTGAGACATTTGTGTGTGTCCCCTGGCAGTACCTCATGGACTCAGAGGACAAGCTCGAGGGAGTTTGTGGGAGGAGACCCCAGGGACTGCAGGGTGGAGATGCCTTGGGAAGGCACTCCCCTGTAGATGCCCGTCAATTATGGTTCCCTCCCCGAGACCCAGAAAGTTCTGCAGATCTCCCCTCCCCATTGGCCTGTATGTCAGCCCCACCCTCCTCTCCTCCTCTCATTTTTGCGTCCCCAATCACCCCACTTCTGATCCTCCCCTGGTCCCCTGCCCCATTGGTTCACTGTGCCCCGATCCCTCCTACCTGCTACTTTGTTATAAACCCTGTTCCCGCCCTCTTCGGAGCTCCTGCTGCCTGCGTCCCTTCGACTCGGTTGTGTCCCTGCCTCTCTCCTACCCCCCTTCTTTGGATCCTTCCCTGCTCCCAGAATAAACCTGTTGGACCTTCGTAGCGTGTGCAGAGTCCTCCTTCCATCACTGACCGGACATTTTAGAGTCATTGGGGATTGTGTGAGTGCCAGGTGAATCGAGGCAATAGCTCTCCTGGGGATTGGACCAACCTCCCCTGCCTAGGAAGTGGACCCTGATCCTCCTGAAGACGCCCCGATCCCGCAGCTGGCGCCCAACGTGAGGCCTGGGCAGTCGTCGACTCGTCCAGGTCCTTGAGAGCGACCCGTCGACGTGAACCCTCTGTAAGCGGCAGTGTCAGGGAAGAAGCGTTGTTCGCGCCAGCTCCAGGCAGAGCACGCACCTCGATTGTGCAGACGACTGCTCCACCTGGCCTGCTGACAGCCCTTCGAGACCCGCCGCAAGCCTCTGAAGCTCCCTGCGAGCACCGGCGACCTCTGAGGGACCAGCAGGAGCCAGCCAGCCCCTCCAAGGTTCTTTCTGTTCGCCCGGTGGCGTCGACTGAGTGTGAATCAAACAGTGCTGAGGAGGCACTCCACCTGGGCTCTTTTCTTTCCACATTTGCCTTGTTGGGGAAAAGTTCGGGGAAATGGGAATTAGGTTATCCCGCCCCGAGAAGGAGTTTTACCTCCAAGTTAAGACCACCCTAGTGTTGGGGAACATTTCTTTTAAGAAAAGGGACCTTAAAGCTTTTGTTAAATTTCTTTTTGAACATTTTCCCAAGATTTCTCAGGAAGATGCCTCTTCTCTTTCGTTCTGGGGAAAAGTGGGGAAATGTATTTACAATGAACAAGTTAAAGGGAATTTTTGGGTGGGAAAATTCATTGTTCTTTTCGATCCTATTTTTAAGTTATTGAAAGAAAGGGAGAAAGTTGGGGTCCCCGGTTCTCCTCCCCCGTGTTCCTCCCCACATGACCCTAAGCCCTCTTCCCCTATGAGTGGGACAGGACTCAGATACTGCCCAAGGACACAGGGCTGCCACCTGCTCCCTGCTGCTTCCTGCCCCACTCAGTCCTTACACCAACCTGGAACTGGCCACCCCAGCTAGGACTCTACCCCTACCCTCAATCCTAACACCCATGTTCCCAGTTCGCAGTCTTGTTCTGCCCCCAGTTCAAATTCGCAAAATGGCATCAGCCTCGTGATGCCCCAAAATGGCCTCCCTTCACCCCCTCACAGTCTTCCTGCCCTTTCACCAGTGCCTCCCTTTCCACAGCTCCTCCCACCGCGTCGTGTTCCGCCCCTGCGTCAGGTCCCGCCCCTTCCAACGCGGCGATGACATATCCGACGGGTTCCATCCCTCCTACCCCTCTTGCACCTCCCCTGGGTGGGCCTTCAGTGGGTGGTTCTACTCCCCAAGAGTGCTCCGCCCCAGGGCGTGACGTTGGCCTTCCACCTGGCCACGGCCCTTTGGGCCCAGCCCCCCTGTCTCCTGCCCCTTCCGGTTCCCATGAGACCGGAACCGGAAGTGGGCCTGACCGGAAGGCAGACATCTTGGACTGCCAGGGTTCCAGCCACCGGAATCCTCCGGTCAGCCGGAGGCTCCGTGCCCTAGCCTGCGCAGTCTCTTCTCCAATGAGGATGGGGCTTGCTGCACTCCCAGCCATACCATCAGGCCGGGTAGTAGCTGGGTAGGGATCCGGGAGGAAGCGGTCAAGGAGGGAGACCTCGACTTGGCGAGGGATCTCGACCGGTTGGTGGCTCCAGTCATCGTGAGCTGGGATGGGAACACATGGTGGGAACAGATCCAATACTCTGAGATTAAGGAGCTGAGAAAGGCGGCCAAAGACTATGGGAGGGGTTTTCCATATTTCAAAAGCTTACTGGACTTAACTTTTACCGGACATACATTAATTCCGCACGACCTCAGGTACATAATGATTGCTGTGCTGTCCCCCACTGAGTTCCTCTTATGGGAGACTCAGTGGAAAAAACTGTTAAAACCTCTAAGTGGATGGCCTAGGGAATGATGCTCTGGATGCATTTTCAGGAGATGGCGTGTTTGACAGGTCCGAAGATCAGGCCGCTCTACCAGTTGATGTCTTAAATGATATCAAACAGGCTGCCCGAACCGCCCTCCTGAAACTGCCAGACAGTTTCACCCCGCTCCAGAGCTTCTCCTCCATCCACCAGGGAGTCGATGAGTCTTTTATTAAGTTTGTGGACCGATTACGCGAGGCCATCGAAAGACAAAGAGACAATGTAGAGGCTAAGGACAAGTTGTTGCAGAAGATGGTCATGACCAACGCCAATACCGACACCAAGAAGGTGCTCAGGGCCCTTCCCCAGGACCCCGAGCTTTCCATCACACAAATGGTCACCGCCTGCACCAAGGCTACTTCCATCGAAGCTACGGTGGCAACGGCAGTGAGCAAGGGTGTGGGAGAGGCAATGGTAACGCTACAAAACACCCAGTGCTATAACTGTAAGCAATTTGGTCGTGTTTACACCAACTGCCCTTATCCTCTGTCCGATGGCCGCATCTCCTCCTGCATGCCCACTCCACCAGCGCGTCCATCTTCCACCGTCGCGCCATACGCCCCAAGGCTCCATCACCCTCCTCGGCGGCCGGGAAACGAGTGGCAGAGTGCGCCACGGCCCCGCGCGATGACACCAAGTTGCCGGCCGTGTCTCCCCGCCATCCAGGAAAGCCCGTTCCCAGTCGCACCATCTCGGAAGAACAAGACCATACTGATTGACTCAAGTATTTCCGCCGGACAGGTACACAAGATAAAAGTCTTTGCCGGGTCCTCCATAGTAATGTCCACCTCATGTTTGATGACGAAGAAATCGTCAGGGTCCCGGCAGGCTATCTACCTCCACCGTTCCACAACCAGGCCATCGAAATTCTCCTTTTAGGGGACAACAAACACACCCCTTATGAACTATCTGTTATTCCTGAAGTCATGACAGTGTGGCCTTATAATGAGGTCACGGTGACGGTCGCGTGCACTTCCCCACCTTACATTCTCACCAAGAGTGCGCCATTTGCTCAGATGTATGTCCTCCCGGGACAAGAACATGACTCCACTAACTATGATGTCTTTTACTCACGAGCACTGACTAGGGAAAGACCCAACATCAACATCCTGATCTCCTGGAAAGACCAAAACTTCGAGTTACTTATGATGGCGGACACGGGAGCGGATGTCACCATCATCCCCAAGGCAAAGCGGCCCCGCAACTGGGAGAGAACCATCGTGCCCCAGACCCTTGCCATCCAAATGATCCCCGTACCCTACACGATCTCCAGCAGCTCTGTGGGACCATCACGTGGATTCGGCCCTTCCTGGGACTCACGAACGAGGAATTAGCCCCGCTTTTCAACCTGCTGCGCAGCGACAGAGACCTTGCTTCTCCATGTACCCTAACACCGGAGGCCCGGGCAGCGTTAGACAACGTTGCAGCTGTGGTGAAGTCCCGCCGGGCACATCGTGTAGATCGATCCCTGCCGCTTGACATCGCAGTTTTAGGTAAGGCTCCTCAGTTCCATGCACTGATCTTTCAGTGGGACAAAGATTCAAAGGAACCACTCCTCATTATTGAGTGGTTGTTCCTTCCACACCAGCCTCACAAAACAATCACGACACCACAAGAGCTGGTGGCGCAACTTATAGTTAAGGCTCGGAGTCGCCTCTGAACCCTTGCGGGCTGTGAACTGGCGTGTTTTTATCTACCATTTACTTTAGATCATCTGGACACCCTAATGCAGACTAATGAACACCTACAAGTAGCATTAGACAGCTATCCTGGCCAGCTTTCCACCCGTTATACAAAACACAAATTTTTAAAAGATCCTTTGAAATTGGCACCCCAACCACTCATAAGTAAAACACCTATCAAAAATTTTCTCACAGTGTTTACTGACGGATCTGGGAAGTCCCACAAGTCAGTGCTCACCTGGAGAAACAGCGACACTGGGAAGTGGGAGTCCAATGTCAGAACTGTTGATGGATCTCCCCAGATCTCAGAACTTGCTGCGGTCATGAGAGCATTCAGGAAATTCCAACAACCTTTAAATGTGGTCACCGATTCGGCCTACATTGCTGGGATAGCCGAGCGGGCAGAACGTGCCCTGCTCAAAGAAGTCCAAAATGAAAAATTATTCAGCTTGCTCTCGGAATTAATCTGGCTAATATCCCACCGAGAGCAACCTTACCACATTATGCACGTCCGGTCTCACACTGACCTCCCCAGCCCTATCACCGAGGGTAACCGGAGAGCGGACCAATTAGCGATGACAGCATGTGCAAGTCCCACCCTAGGTGTTTCCATTCATACCATCCCTGACATTTTCCAACAGGCTCAGTTGAGCCACCGATTCTTCCACCAGAATGCCCCCGCCTTAAGGTGGCAGTTCAAAATATCAGTAGAACAAGCCAGGGCCATCATTGCTACCTGCCCCTCCTGCCAAACCTTTGTGTTGCCATCAATGCCAGTGGGTGTCAACCCCAGAGGTTTGGGAGCACTGGAGCTCTGGCAAACAGATGTGACACATTACACCCCCTTTGGAAGACTCAAATATATTCATGTGTCCATTGACACTTTCTCAGGAGCTGTGTTTGCTTCACCGCACGCAGGTGAAAAAGCAAAGGACGTTAAAAAACATCTTTGTATGGCTTTTGCCACCTTGGGTGTCCCCAAAAGTATAAAGACTGACAACGGTCCTGCTTTCACATCCAAGGCATTCAGAGAATTCACCCAACAGTGGGGAATTTCGCACAACACAGGCATCCCTCATAACCCCCAGGGCCAATCAGTTGTCGAACAAGCACACAAAGAGATTAAGAGGCTGCTAGAGCAGCAGAACGATCCCGCCATTACCTCCTCCCCAGTAGAGAAGTTGTGCAAAGCCCTTTATGTGTTAAATTTTATGAATTGCTCCCAGAGGGAGCCAAATCCCCCTATTGTCCGACATTTCCATAACAATATCTACGCACAACTCAGAGAAACCTCCTGTGCCATTCGCGACCCTGAGTCCAAAACCATCAAGGGCCCCTTTCCGCTAATCACGTGGGGGAGAGGCTATGCTTGTGTCTCCACAGAGTCCGGACCCAGGAAGATATGTCAAGCCATACCTTGATCCCACACAGGAGGACGTCACCACCGAAAACCAAAACAGCTGCCTCAGCCACCAGACAGACAACTTCCTCGTGGAAGAGAAGAAAACGGAAGGGGACGTTTCCAAATCTTGTTGCCCATATCTTAATCACGCGCCGCTATATCCCTTCACTAAACCTTATGAACTTATCTGAAAAAGACATACCCCCTCCCTTCCCGAAATACTGTCACCTGTAAAACCCCCTCCAGGGCACTACGTCTATTATTGGAGGTCGAACTCCCCAAACCCTCCTTTCCTTGATGTTTCCCCGACTGACCCTTGTCCCATCGCTTTTTCCCTGCGTACCCCGCCCCCCTCCTTTTTCTTTCTTTTTGTTTAGAGAAGGGGGAGACACAGGCCTCATTGAAGTATGAGGAAAGAAAGACAGGTCAATGGATATGCGTTTACAGAGAAACTCATGTATGCTTTCCTTTCAGAGAAAAACCATGATTCCCCCCATGATGATCCCGGGAAACCCCCTTGGCAACAACAGTGCCGCCAGAAATGCTGCCGGAAGTGCTGCCCTCATTCAGCTTCTGCTGACCATCCAGGTGACCAGCGGCTGGATAATACCACAGCCGAGGAAAAACGTATGGGTCACCTTGGTGAAGTCCCTCCAACAGGAAAATCTTTGCATGGCCATGGGGAGTGTGGATGATCCACTTTCCACGTGTCTGGTGGGAATCCCCCTGTCACAAAACGAATATCCCTATGTAGGTAAGAAACCAACCCAGCAGACACCTGGGATGAGTGGACGAGGATTTTCCCGCATGCACCACAGGAGCCCCAGGAATTAGATCTACTGGGCTCCGCCAAAGCTAGCTATTGTGTCACCTTCGAGTACAGGGTGAGACCAAATTGGCAATCCACCTCCAAACCACAAAGTCCCACGGACGTCTCGGCCTATGACAAAAGATACAATGTGGAGGAATGGTGCAATTACACCAGCACCACACCATACGAGTCCATGTCTTACCCCAGAGTGCTCCCGCGGGGAGTGTTTCTTATCTGCGATGACAGGGTCTGGGCAGGGATCCCCTCTAACATCAAAGGGGGCCCCTGCAGCCTTGGCCAGCTTACTACTCTCACCCCAAATTCCACATTAATCAATAATTGGAAGAAAGACAAATTGGCCCGCCAAAAAAGATCTTTTGACGAATTCGACCCTAATTGTGATAGTCAAATTTATAATTGGGGCACTACTAAGAGGGTCGTGGTGTCCATTTTCCTTCCCTGGGTTGCCGCCGCCAAGGCCCTCGGTGAGCTTTCTCACCTGGGGTGCTGGCTAAGTAAGCAGGCCAACGCCACGTCCGCCACTCTGTCCGACCTATTGGCGGATGAAGAAACCACCAGGCACGCCACACTCCAAAACAGAGCAGCCATCGATTTCCTCCTGCTCGCCCATGGCCATGGCTGCGAGGACTTTGAGGGATTTTGCTGCTTCAATTGATCATCTCACAGCACCTCAATCCAATCCAGCATCAAAAGACTACAGGATCAAATCAGGGATGTCAAAACGGAGAAGAAGGCAACCGACTGGCTTGATAGACTGCTTGGACAATGGGGGGTTCCCGAATGGTTAGTTTCCTTACTGAAAGGATTTCTGTGGATCGTCATCATCCTCGTAATTGTTTGTGCAATAATGGGTTGTTTTAAAAGGACTCTGCAGAAGAGTCTGGGGGAAGCCTTTTTAATTAACAGAAAAAGGGGAGATGTGGGAGGAGACCCCAGGAACTAAGGGGTGGAGATGCCTTGGGAAGGCACTCCCCTGTAGATGCCCGTCAATTATGGTTCCCTCCCCGAGACCCAGAAAGTCCTGCAGTTCTCCCCTCCCCACTGGCCTGCATGTCAGCCCCACCCTCCTCTCCTCCTCTCATTTGTGCGTCCCCAATCACCCCACTTCTGTTCCTTCCCTGGTCCCCTGCCCCATTGGTTCACTGTGCCCCGATCCCTCCTACCTGCTACTTTGTTATAAACCCTGTTCCCGCCCTCTTCAGGGCTCCTGCTGCCTGCATCCCTTCGACTTGGTTGTGTCCCTGCCTCTCTTCTACCCACTCTTCTTTGGATCTTTCCCTGCTCCCAGAATAAACCTGTTGGACCTTCGCAGCGTGTGCAGAGTCCTCCTTCCATCACTGTCCATCAATGACATTTTAGAGTCATTGAGGAATGTGTGAGTGCCAGGTGAATCAAGGCAATAGCTCTCCTGGGGGTTGGACCAACCTCCCCTGCCTATGAAGCGGACCCTGATCGTCCTGAGGACACCCCGATCCCGCAGGAGTTCATGGCCTCTTGTTGCGGTGCGCGGCCAGTTTCCTGTCATGTAATCTCCCCTATTTTGTATTGTTTTCCCCATTTTGTAATGTTCTCCCAGTTTTAGCCCCATATTTAGTTCGATGGTTCAGCCCTGGTTCCCCCTTTTCCTCAGATGGTACCCTCCCTGTCCAGGCACGCTGCCAACCCCTTGTCTCCACCCCCGTTCCCCTGGCAACCCCCCATTTTGTTATGATTTTTCTCCCCTCCCAGGCCCTCTCCGTCTCCCGGGGCCCTGCCCGTCCTTCCAGAGACTTCTCCCATCCACCGGGAGTGATTGGGCAGGTGCTCTGGGCCCCTCCCTGGCTTGAATATCATTCGTTGCTTTACGCATCTGTTATGTGCAATACCCCTCCTCAGTTTTCCCTCATTGGTTCTTGTAATGTATCCCTATCTATGTTCCACCCCCTTTATAAGTTGCTGTAACTGTCCCTCCTTGCCTTTGCCTGGTTGGATTTCCCCTTGAAGATAATAAAGCCCTCCGAACTGCACCAGCCGGGTGAAGATCCTCTTTTCCCTGTGCTTCCTTCGATCCTCGCTGCTCCTCGCGCTGCTTCAGCCTGCCGTAGGTGCTGCCTGGACACCCCTGGCTCGCCTGGGTAGTACCCCCCGCTGCTAGCCGCTGCTATGTGCTCCACCGCTAGCCGGCGTTTCCTCCTCCCCACCGTGTGGGGAGTCGAGTGACTTTTCAAGCAGCATTGCAGCAGCCTCTGGATGACTGCTTGAGGGATCTGGGGTGTATGTGGTATTCACTTCTGCCACTTGCAGTGACCCAGGCACAAGGAAGGTTCTAGAGGTGAATACCTGGCACCCTGGTGTTCCCAGCAGGAGTGAGGGGCTTTGACCGTGGGTTACCCTACAGGACACCAGGCCTGATGGTGGCACATGGGCTACGTCTGCTTCAAAGGGAAAAAGGATCTTGGCTCAGGAGGTAGTGGAGCTCCTTAAGAGAGCTTGAAGTAGCTGGTGTATTCCCTTTCCCCCTTGGAAGGGGAAAGGGAATACACCAGGCTCACTTGGGAGAAATGTGAGCACTGCACACTCATGTTTGCATGACAGTGGAGGATGGAAGCAGTGCTGCCATCAAAGGTGATAAAACTGTAGCAGAAGTAATGGGAAAATCAAGTTTTTTGCCAGAATGCTGTCAGACAAAAATACATTCATGGAAAGACATTTTTGTTTGGTTTTTTACAGCTGCATTCAATACAGGGCTTCAGGTAGGGAATTTCTGAAGAATAAGACAGGAGTGCCTTTGCATTCCCATTCAATGTGCTGCTTTCCCGAATACATAAACCCTTCTCCATTTTGCTCCTTCCATTCCTCTGCCAATATGGAAATTTAACAGTGGGGATGTCCAGGAATTCACAGGTAATGTGGGTGTACATTGGGGAGTTCAAAGACACCATTTTGTCATGAGATAGGAGAGCTCTGTTTGATGTGAGGTTCCACAGCCCCACTGTGCTGTTCAGTGCTCGCTCTGGGCAACACTGCAGCAGCAGCAGCAGCAGCAGCAGCAGCAGCAGCAGAATGTTGTGAGCAGGGGGGATCATGGTCTAGCGCCACTTCCTCCTGCTTCTCTTTCTCCTGGCCCTGCAAGGCCAGAATGCCCAGAGTGCTCCAACACCTGGGAAGGGAGCAGGTAGGCAGGCAGGGGCCAGCACACAGCCCTGGCTGGCAGCAGCGGGGCGGGTCTAGGGCTGGCTGAGCCAGGAGGCCACCATGGTGCAGGCAGAGGGGCAGACACACCAGCGGAGGTGTGAAGGTCTGCAGCTGCTTTAGGGTGCAGCATGGAGAGAAGTTCCTAAGGAGCAAGGAGGTGGGAAGGGGCAGTTCATGCCCAGAACCTCAGCACCGGTAATCCATCACTCCACTCTGGTTATCATCACTCAGCTCTGGTTACCCAGCCTACCAGCCTGGCCCCAGGGGTGACCTACCCATTGGTCATGTGGACACGCCATGGCTTTTCACTTCATGTGAGAGCTGCCAGCTCAGTGTCCCAAGGGAGCCAGACCTCCCTGCAACTGTGAAAATACAGAACCACCTGTGTGTGCCCTGTGCCCTGAACCACCTTCCCCATGCAGGCCTTGAGGTGTGACCATGAGGGCAGTGCATGTGATAATGTATTCTTGTGGTAGTTGGTTGTAGTTGTGGACACAGAGAATGCTCTTTCAACCCCTGAGCTAGAGTCAGACACCATGCTGATTCCGAGCTGGTGCCTTAGGCGAGAATAATCAGTCTCTACTGCCTTCACAAGAATGAGCACTCCTTTTCCCTGTGCTTTTCATGAGAAATACACCTTCATTGGTATAACATCCTTTTGTAAATCTGACATAAGGAAGAATTATGATGCGCTTCCTGAAGGATTCCCTGATGTTGCAGAGGAGCTCCTGACAGCCTTGGATGAAGTCCCATCTGGTTAGTTTATCCCATTCTGTTAACCCTGGGATCTGGGAAGCTGAGCTTTTGGTTCCTGTAGGGATGTGCTGTATCCTTCTGGACAGCCAGAAACGCTCAGTCAGAGTCTTGCTGCAGGGACACTCCATTTCACACCTCCTGGAGTGAGCCATAGAGATGGTCCAGCACAGTGTCTGCTCACAGCTGTGATTCCAGATGATTGCCAGGGGCATCTTCAGCTGCTGCTGCAGATGTACCATTACTGGCCAGAGCTGCTGTGTGCAGACATTGGCATCCAGATTTAGGTAAATGGCCTGTGCTGAATTTGTGTTTGCCTCACAGTCAGCACAGCATGGAGGCAGAAATATTATCCCGTGAAGTCTTGGCTGCCCCTGCCAAATCTCAGGCTCTGGGATGGGTTGAAGCTGGACCCCAAGTGTGAGGGTGAACCTGAAGGTATTCCTTCTGTGGGTCATTTGGTCAATTAAGTCTTGGGTGGTTTGGGTCTGCATTTCTTGTTGCATTGCAGAAAATCCTGCTGTCAAATCTCTTGCTCCTTAGACAGACCCTGTCTTTAGGGACAGTGGGCTCCTCACTGCCACTCGCCAGAATGCTCAGGCCATGGTACCTGTGCTTGTGGTAAGGGGCAGTGGCTTCTGGCTAAAGTGTCCAATGTTTTTTGTGTAGTAGGACAGATCCTGAGACTTTGCCAGAAACCTTCCCTATGGAAGAAAATGACAGTGTGCCAGACCCAGGTGAAGAAAGAGAAGCAATACAAGACACCAGCACAGTTGCTAAGTCTCAGGAATATTCAGGTGAGTGTTTGGGCAATGCTGTCTTGGAAGAAGAGCACCATTTCTGCTGTGTCCCTGCCGTGCTCTCCATGCATGAATTGCAGCTGCCCAGCACACAGCCCTGGCCTGCAGCTTGGAAGAATAGACAGGGGCAGTGCTGCTCCCTGGCGCACACTGGGCTCTTCCCCATGAGAACGTTATGGGATCCCTCTTGGTCCCTGTTGCTAAGACACCAGAGCCAGAGAAACCCATCTCTGAAGATAATAATCCTTGGGCATCTGAAGCACACTGTGGGACTATCCCTAGTGCAGAGTACAAACATTGTCTCTTGCATTGTCTTTTCTCCTGACAGGGTCAACTGCTGGGCAAAAAGCTGAGACTCCTGGACAGTGGGAATTCAGCAAGAAGTACCTCCTAGCATCGGTTGGAGTCTCATCTGTGCTGCTGCTTGCAGCAGTGGTTGGGTACATAGTCATGTATCAGCTGCTGAAGAGAGACATGTGAGTTATTCATTGCTGCCACTGGCAATGAAGTTTTTGCTCCCTGCTGGAGTGCCCAGGCAGCTCTGTGGAAACTGCTGCAGTGCAATGTATTAGCTGTACTCCAAATTCATATCTATGAGGAGTCTTGGAAATCTGTTGCTGCAGGAGGGCCCAGGAAGACAAAGAGGCAACAGGACAGAACTGGGATTCTTCCTGGGAAAGCTGTGGCCTGCTTAGAGTTTAAACAGAGTCAGGAGAAGGATCAGGAAGTGGCAAGAGACCCCAAGCCAAGAGGTTGGGGAACAGCTGCTGTCTGTTTCCTGAGGTCTTTGCAGCAGAGCTTGCCCGGCTGTACAAGAACAAGCATGCAGACCCATCACCTCTGTCCACGTGTCCCTCCTGTGCTCTGGCTGATGGTACCACTTCACGGGACTGCTGGATTACCCTGGACTCACCTCAGCCCACGGCATCCTGGTGCCCCTGCTACCAGTACCAGGAGGAATACTTTATGTTAGAGGATGAAGATTAGTGATAGTGATAGTCATAAATAATGATAGTGATTCTTTTAGTGACAGTGATACTTCATATTAAAGGACAGTGATTATTTTAGTGATAGTGATACTGATACTTTAATGATAATGATAGCAGTATTTTGTATTAGTGGATGATGATTGTTTTTGAGATTTTGAAAATAAATCTATTTCCAAAAGTAGTGTTGTGGTGTGTGTTCAGTTCCCAATTGAGTTATCTCCCCTGTTTTGTATTGTTCTCCCCTTTTGTGATGCTTCCCCAAGTTACAACCCTATACCCAGTTCGATGATTCAGTCCTGGTTCCCCCTTTCCCTCGAATGGTGTCCTCCCTGTCTGGGCTCGCTGCCAAGCCCTTGTCTCCACCCCCGTTCCCCTGGCAACTGCCCCCTTTCCTTATATTTATCCCTCCTCCAGAGCCCTGTTCATCTCCTGAAACCCCCCATCCTTCCAGAAACTTCTCCCTTCCACAGGGGGTGATTGGGCATGTGCCCCGAGACCCTCCTTTGTTCAAGTATCACTTGTTGCCACCGGTGTCAGTTATGTTGATTCCCCTCCTCAGTTTCCCCCGATTGGTTCTTGTACACCCCTTCATATACTGCTGCTCCCCTTCTGTCCTTGCCTTTTCCCGCCTGGATTCCGTGGAGTCAATGATACATTAAAACCACCGGACTGCACCAGGCGAGTTGAGACCCTCTTTTCTCTCTGGCTTCTCCGCTTTGCCGCTCCTCTCGATACTGCTGCCCTGTCGAAGGGGCTGCCCAGATGTTGCAGACGAATCCAGGTAGTCCCCCCTAGCTGCTGGCTGCTGATGTGCTCCGAAATAGCCGCGGCCGCCTTCCCCCCCGCTCGGAGGGGAGTGAAGTGCATTTGACGCAGCAGCGCGGCAAAGTAGTATAGTGATAAACAGTGATAGTGATAGTAATAAATTAACAGTGATAGTGATAGTGATAGTGATAGTGATGATAGCCATCCAGCGTCCTCTTCATAAGACTGCAGGATTTCGCTGGACTCACTTCAGCCTACACCATCATGGTGCCCCTGTACCAGTGCCAGGAAGAATACTTTATATTAGAGGATGATGGATAGTTTAGTGATAAGGATAAATAGTGATAGTGATAAATAGTAATAGCGATAGCGATAGCGTTAGCGATCTAGCAGCCTCTTCATGGGACCGCAGGATTTCCCTGGACTCACTTCAGCCCGCACCATCCCAGTGCCCCTGCCAGCAGTGCCAGAAAGAATACTTTATATTCCAGGATGATGTGTATTTTAGTGGTAGTGATAGTGATAAACAGTGATAGTGATAGCAATAGTGATACTTTCAGTGATAGGGATACTTTTAGTGACCATGATATTTTGTATTAGAGGACGATGATTATTTAAGTAGTAGTGATAGATAAATATATTTCCAAAAGAAATAAGTTACTGCTTGTTGCAGTTCTTTCTTGTTTATTGCGGTAGAATGCACAGAGCTGGGAGCACGTCTGGGGCTGTGAAAGCAGCTCTGAGAAACTTGCAATGTAGTGCAGGAGCTGTTTGTGCCAGCCTCAGCCTGCCTGCCCAGCAATGGACATTAAAAAGGCTTTCCTGCACCAGAATAAGGACACACTGTTGTGGAGTGACATGCAAAAAATTCTCTGCAAGGCTCATTTGGGATGCTGCCCTGAATCAGGAAGGCCTCTGAAGAGAGGGAAGGATGTTCTGGGAAGGATGGCTGTCCAGTGCTGAGCACATCAAGGAGACCTGAGATGCTGACTTAGATCATGGGGGATGTGGCAGTCCCTCCCCAAAGTGCTCAAAGAGGATCAAGGAGCAGAAAGCTGGAGCTGGGCTGTGTGAGATACAGAGGGGAAGGAATGTGATACTGGTCACATTATTAAAAATTTATGTATTAACAGAGACAATAATTACAATAAAAATGACAGTCTTTTCGCACTCTCTCTGGGAAAAAAGCCAAAGCTGGAACAAAAAAGGAAAAACACCAGTGCTGTGGTGTTTTCTTAAGCAAGTGTGGCAGTTGCAGGTTGTGTGCGGCTCCTTAATTGCTGTTTTGGGACTTAAATTTTGGTTCAGGGAGATTAAGTCTGGAATGTAGGATTGTGAAGAAGGAGGCTTTCCAGGAGGAAAGAAGTGACAGACTGCCTGTCTCAGATGGAGAAAGCGAGGAACTGCAAGAAACCAGCACAGCAGGGAACTGCTGTCCTGGCCTCATGACTCAGATTCACTGTGGTCCTGCAGGCCTTTCCCCATGCCCGCTCCAGCTCAAGCATCTAGAGCCAAAGCTGGAGGTGTGAGTGCAGCAAAGCTGTTGTCCAAGGAATGTGGCAGAGCTCCCTGAGGCTGACTGTTGCCTGCAGTGTGTGGGGAGGATATTGCCAGCAGCAATTGCCAGAGAGATGCTTGAAGGCATCTCTGGACCCTGTGGGGTTTTGGAGGGTTTCTTATACTTCTGGCTCAAGCAGTAAAGACTGTCCCAAGACAATGCTATTCCCTTTGGAGTGGTGAGGAGGAACTACTGAGCTCCTCACCCTCGTCCCTCTCCTCTCCACAGCAGCTCCAGCTCCACCTCTGGGCTGTCTCTCATGGGCCTCTCTCAGCAGCCTCTGAAATACCCCACCTCATGAGAGGGCAGCCCAAGGCTCTTTTCAGAAGAGAGCTGGGCCTCAACCCTCAAACCAAGCCTCACAAACTTGTATCATATGGACATCCACACTTGCAGTCCTGCAGATGCAAATGTGAACTGAGAGCTGTGGGACATATGCACTATTATGCCCCGCAGTACCATTTCTGAAATGACTTGGCTGCTTCTGGAAGACTTGACATGCCTCTTGGTCCCTGTTGCTGAGACACCAGAGCCAGAGGAACCCATCTCTGAAGACAATAATCCTTGTGGGCATCTGACGCACACTGTGGGATTATTCCTAGTGCAGAGTACAAACACTGCCTCTTGCATTGTCTTTTCTCCTGCCGGGGTCAGCTGCTGGGCCAAAAGCCGAGACTCCTGGACACCGTGACCTGAGCAAGTACTACTTCCTAGGGTGCAGTAGGAAAATACCTCTGGATTCAACGGGCTGCAGCAAAAACCGCCCCTGGGTTTCTCCTTATGTGTCGCTCTGTCCAGCTACCAGTCCCTTGATTTCTCCCTATATCCCTGTTCTTTCCCAATGGGGCCGCGAGGGGCGGGCACGGGGCTGTGGGGCTGTGCCGGCCCCGCTTCCCGGGCCGCGGCTCCAGCTGTTCCCGCTGGCTCGGAGCGGCCCAGCTCCGGCCGCAGGGGCGACGCGCCTCTGCCGGGCCCGATTCGCCGCTGTCGTGCCCTACGGCAGAGCTTCCCGCCGTGTCCCGGCTGCTGAGAACGGCTTCCGGGGCCGTTCGCCTGGGACCTTGAGCCGAGCGTGGCACAGGGAGCGGAACCCGAGAGCGAAGTCTGGGCTGGGGCGGGATGGACGTTATTGAAGCTTTGGAGGGACAGCAAGATAGGGAGTGGGAAAGAACGGGGATATGGCGAGCAACCTACGGACCGGAAACTGGACAGAACAACACACAAGGAGAAACCCAGGGGCAGATTTTGCTGCAATAAATGCAAACGTTTTTTTTCCTGCTGCAGCGGTTGCTCCGAGCCAGCGGGAGCAGCTGGAGCCGCGGCCCGGGAAGCAGGGCCGGCACAGCCCCACAGCCCCGTGCCCGCCCCTCACGGCCCCGTGAGAAATGGCGGCAGCGGGGGCAAGGAGGCCGCGGGCTGCGGGCAGCGCTGCCTCCCTGCCGGGCCACACGAGGCAGGCGGCTTCAGCAGTACCACGGATGGTCTGGGGACACTGGTCCCACAGCTGGTGACGAGCAGCCGAGCAGCACAATGCCGGAGGGTGTTTAGGGAAAGACTGGGTGTATAGCCAGTTAAGGAACAAGGGCAGTGTTCATCTGTGCCTCCCCTCGGACACGAATAGAGGGCCCGAGGTGGCCTTCAGATCCAACGCCCAGGCAGCTGGGCAGTGAGCCAGGGTTCTGGCTAGGAGATGTCACCAAGACACCTTCTAGCCTGGTACAGCCCTCTGCTCATTATGTGCTGCAGCCTTCAAGGTGGGCAGTGATCTGTGCTTGCTTCTAGAGGATGGCATTGGCCGAGTTTTTGTAGCTTGTCAGCTGAAGACTGCTTATGAGCTTTGGAGAGACACCCCAGGGGTGGAAATCAGACAGTGCCTCTATGCTTGCAGCTCTATACCCCCGGGTCTTAATTGGTGCTTCAAGAACAATTATACCATCGGGGAGCTCACAGACACCACTTTGTCATGAGGTCACAGAGCTCTCTTTGATGTGAGGTTCCACAGCCCCACTGTCTTGTTCAGTGCTCGCTCTGGGCAACACTGCAGCAGCAGTAGCAGCAGCAGCAGAAGCAGAATGTTGCGAGCAGGGGGGATCATGGTCTGTAGCCACTTCCTCCTGCTTCTCTTTCTCCTGGCCCTGCAAGGCCAGAATGCCCAGAGTGCTCCAACACCTGGGAAGGGAGCAGGTAGGCAGGCAGGGGCCAGCACACATCCCTGGCTGGCAGCAGCGGGGCCGGGACTAGGGCTGGCTGAGCCAGGAGGCCACCACAGTGCAGGCAGAGGGGCAGACACACCAGCGGAGGTGTGAAGGTCTGCAGCTGCTTTAGGGTGCAGCATGGAGGGAGGTTCCTAAGGAGGAAGGAGGTCGGAAGGGACAGTTCATGCCCAGAACCTCAGCACCGGTAATCCATCACTCCGCTCTGGTTATCATCACTCAGCTCTGGTTATCCAGCCTACCAGCCTGGCCCCAGGGGTGACCTACCCATTGGTCATGTGGACACGCCATGGCTTTTCACTTCATGTGAGAGCTGCCAGCTCAGTGTCCCAAGGGAGCCAGACCTCCCTGCAACTGTGAAAATACAGAACCACCTGTGTGTGCCCTGTGCCCTGAACCACCTTCCCCATGCAGGCCTTGAGGTGTGACCATGAGGGCAGTGCATGTGATAATGTATTCTTGTGGTGGTTGGTTGTAGTTGTGGACACAGAGAATGCTCTTTCAACCCCTGAGCTAGAGTCAGACTCCATGCTTATTCCGAGCTGGTACCTTAGGCGAGAATAATCAGTCTCTACTGCCTTCACAAGAATGAGCACTCCTTTTCCCTGTGCTTTTCATGAGAAATACACCTTCATTGGTATAACATGCTTTTGTAAATCTGACATAGGGAAGAATTATGATGCGCTTCCTGAAGGATTCCCTGTAGGATTCCCTGATGTTGCAGAGGAGCTCCTGACAGCCTTGGATGAAGTCCCATCTGGTTAGTTTATCCCATTCTGTTAACCCTGGGATCTGGGAAGCTGAGCTTTTGGTTCCTGTAGGGATGTGCTGTATCCTTCTGGACAGCCAGAAGCGCTCAGTCAGAGTCTTGCTGCAGGGACACTCCATTTCACACCTCCTGGAGTGAGCCATAGAGATGGTCCAGCACAGTGTCTGCTCACAGCTGTGATTCCGGATGATTGCCAGGGGCATCTTCAGCTGCTGCTGCAGATGTACCATTACTGGCCAGAGCTGCTGTGTGCAGACATTGGCATCCAGATTTTGGGAAATGGCCTGTGCTGAATTTGTGTTTGCCTCACAGTCAGCACAGCATGGAGGCAGAAATATTATCCCATGAAGTCTTGGCTGCCCCTGCCAAACCTCAAGCTCCGGGATGGGTTGAAGCTGGACCCCAAGTGTGAGGGTGAACCTGAAGGTATTCCTTCTGTGGGTCATTTGGTCAATTAAGTCTTGGGTGGTTTGGGTCTGCATTTCTTGTTGCATTGCAGAAAATCCTGCTGTCAAATCTCTTGCTCCTTAGACAGACACTGTCTTTAGGGACAGTGGACTCCTCACTGCCACTTGCCAGAATGCTCAGGCCATGGTACTGTGCTTGTGGTAAGGGGCAGTGGCTTCTGGCTAAAGTGTCCAATGTTTTTTGTGTAGAGACAGATCCTGAGACTTTGCCAGAGACCTTCCTTATGGAAAAGAATAACAGTGTGCCAGGCCCAGATGAAGAACTAGAGGCAGTACAGGACGCTGGCATACCTTCTCAGCCTCAGGGACACTCAGGAATTGAGAGCTTGGGTGATACTTGCTTAAGGAAATACAAGCATTTGTGCCCTATCCCTGCCGTGCTCTCCATGCATGAATTGCAGCTGCCCAGCACACAGCCCTGGCCTGCACCTTGAAGGAAAAGACAGGGGCTTTTGATTAAACTGTCCAATGTTTTTTGTGTAGGGACAGATCCTGAGACTTTGCCAGAGACCTTCCTTATGGAAAAGAATGACAGTGTGCCAGGCCCAGATGAAGAACTAGAGGCAGTACAGGACACTGGCATATATTCTCAGTCTCAGGGACACTCAGGAATTGAGAGCTTGGGTGATATTTTTTTAAGGAAATAGAAGCATTTGTGCCCTTTCCCTGCAGTGCTCTCCATGCATGAATTGCAGCTGCCCAGCACACAGCCCTGGCCTGCACCTTGAAGGAAAAGACAGGGGCAGTGCTGCTCCCTGGCACACACTGGTCTCTTCCCCATGAGAACTTTAAGGGATCCCTCTTGGTCCGTGTTGCTGAGACACCAGAGCCAGAGGAACCCTTCTCTGAAGACAATAATCCTTCTGAATAGTCTGAAGCGTGCTGTGGGACTATCCCTAGTGCAGAGTACAAACATTGTCTCTTGCATTGTCTTTTCTCCTTCCAGGATCAGCTGCTAGGCAAAAGGCTGAGACTGCTGGACCCTGTGAGCTGAGCGAGAGCTATATTCTAGGGACTGCTGCAGCCTTCGTTGTGCTGCTGCTTGGCACACAGATTGGTGCCACAGTCATGTCAAATCACCTGAGCAGATACAAGTGAGCTGGCTTTCCCTTGAGTTACTTATTTCTTCTGAGGGCAATAAGCTATTAACACCATGCTGGAGTGCCCAGGCAGCTCCTAGCAGTGCTCTGTGGAAACTGCTACCGTGCAATTCATTCTTTAACTGTGCTCTTAATCAGTATCTGTGAGGGCTGTTCTCTAACCCCTGTAGCAGAGTTCACCGAGCTGAACAAGTGCCTAGGGGAAGACATCTCACCTCAACCCATCGTTATCATGGCTGAGAGTGCCTCTTAATAGGAGAGCTGGAATCACCTGAGCCTACACCATCCTGATGTAAATGTTAACAGTACCAACTGGAATATTGTGTTACTAGAAAATGGTACCTATTTCTGTGGTAATATATAAATAAATAGATTTCTAAAAGCAGTAAATTCTCGTCTGTTGAGGCTGTTTCTGTTGGGGTATGTAGTATCTCATGTGGAGGAAGGAGGGGCAGAAATACCCCAGGGTATTTCTGGGGATGATCAGTATGGGATCATACAGGGATGATCCAGTACTTTAATTTGTCGTGCCAACTCAGTCTTTTCCCACAGTTCTTTGTTCTCTATGCTAATTGCTGTTGTGACATCACTCGCAGTCCCTTCCCCACTTCCAAAGTGTTCACTGTTTCCTACTTCCTTATTTGTTCATGTAGGCCTCCTGTACCTCCCCACTGGTTGTTATCCACTCACTCTGCCTCCACACTGCCCCTTATCCTTTTACTCATTGTTTCCCAGTTGCTTTACCCTGCCTACCCCTAGTCAGTTATATACCCTGGACCCTCCTCTGCTCCGGGATTCAGCCTCTCTGTTAATAAACAGCGGTTAGAACCCCAAAGAGAAGGCCTCTCCTGTTTTCTTTGGTTGTGCTGCTGCCATCTGCCAATGTGAGCGTCTGGTGCTCATTTGGGCTATCCACCTTCATCCAAAGAGATGCTTTTGGGAAGGCAGCTTCCTTGGCGACATCTGCCGCATGGTCGCAGAGGTAGAATGCACAGAGCTGGGAGCACGTCTGGGGCTGTGAAAGCAGCTCTGAGAAACTTGCAATGTAGTGCAGGAGCTGTTTGTGCCAGCCTCAGCCTGCCTGCCCAGCAATGGACATTAAAAAGGCTTTCCTGCACCAGAATAAGGACACACTGTTGTGGAGTGACATGCAAAAAATTCTCTGCAAGGCTCATTTGGGATGCTGCCCTGAATCAGGAAGGCCTCTGAAGAGAGGGAAGGATGTTCTGGGAAGGATGGCTGTCCAGTGCTGAGCACATCAAGGAGACCTGAGATGCTGACTTAGATCATGGGGGATGTGGCAGTCCCTCCCCAAAGCGCTCAAAGAGGATCAAGGAGCAGAAAGCTGGAGCTGGGCTGTGTGAGATACAGAGGGGAAGGAATGTGATACTGGTCACATTATTAAAAATTTATGTATTAACAGAAACAGTAATTACAATAAAAATGGCAGTCTTTTCCCACTCACTATGAGAAAAAAGCCAAAGTTAGAACAAAACAGGAAGTGTGCTGTGGTGTTTTCTTAAGCAAGTGTGGCAGTTGCAGGTTGTGTGCGGCTCCTTAATTGCTGTTTTGGGACTTAAATTTTGGTTCAGGGAGATTAAGTCTGAAATGTAGGATTATGAAGGAGGAGGCTTTCCAGGAGGAAAGAAGTGACAGACTGCCTGTCTCAGATGGAGAAAGCGAGGAACTGCAAGAAACCAGCACAGCAGGGAACTGCTGTCCTGGCCTCATGACTCAGATTCACTGTGGTCCTGCAGGCCTTTCCCCATGCCCGCTCCAGCTCAAGCATCTAGAGCAAAGCTGGAGGTGTGAGTGCAGCAAAACTGTTGTCCAAGGAATGTGGCAGAGCTCCCTGAGGCTGACTGTTGCCTGCAGTGTGTGGGGAGGATATTGCCAGCAGCAATTGCCAGAGAGATGCTTGAAGGCATCTCTGGACCCTGTGGGGTTTTGGAGGGTTTCTTACACTTCTGGCTCAAGCAGTAAAGACTGTCCCAAGACAATGCTATTCCCTTTGGAGTGGTGAGGAGGAACTACTGAGCTCCTCACCCTCGTCCCTCTCCTCTCCACAGCAGCTCCAGCTCCACCTCTGGGTTGTCTCTCATGGGCCTCTCTCAGCAGCCTCTGAAATACCCCACCTCATGAGAGGGCAGCCCAAGGCTCTTTTCAGAAGAGAGCTGGGCCTCAACCCTCAAACTAAGCCTCACAGACTCGTGTCATATGGACATCCACACTTCAGTCCTGCAGATGCAAATGTGAACTGAGAGCTGTGGGACATATGCACTATTATGCCCCGCAGTACCATTCCTGAAACACCTCGTCTGCTTCGAGGGAGACTTGACATCACACTGCAGTACGAAAACACCTCTGGATTCAACGGGCTGCAGCAAAATCTGCCCCTGGGCTTTTCCTAGTGTGCAGCTCTGTCCAGTTTCCGGTCCGTAGGTTGCTCGCCATATCCCCGTTCTTTCCCACTCCCTATCTTGCTGTCCCTCCAAAGCTTCAATAACGTCCATCCTGCCCCAGCTCAGACTTCGCTCTCTCCTGCTCCCTCCTCCTGCTCATTCTGCCTCTCTTCCTCTTTCCCTGCTGCCCCTTCCTGCAGCTCTGCTCCCGTACCCTGCCCCTCTTTTGCTTTCCTTGTCTCTTCATTCTGCTTGCTGTCCCTGTCTCTTCTGACTCTATTTCTCGGCTCCGCTGCCTGTGCCCCGCTCGGCTCAGGGTCCCAGGCGAACGGCCCTGGCAGCCGTTCTCAGCAGCCGGGACACGGCGGGGAGCTCTGCCGTAGGGCACGACAGCAGCGAATCGGGCCCGGCAGAGACGCGTTGCCCCTGGGGCCGGAGCTGGGCCGCTCCGAGCCAGCGGGAACAGCTGGAGCCGCGGCCCGGGAAGCGGGGCCGGCACAGCCCCACAGCCCCGTGCCCGCCCCTCACGGCCCCGTGAGCAATGGCGGCAGCGGGGGCAAGGAGGCCGCGGGCTGCGGGCAGCGCTGCCTCCCTGCCGGGCCACACGAGGCAGGCGGCTTCAGCAGTACCACGGATGGTCTGGGGACACTGGTCCCACAGCTGGTGACGAGCAGCCGAGCATCACAATGTCACGGAGGGTGTTTAGGGAAAGACTGGGTGTATAGCCAGTTAAGGAACAAAGGGCAGCGTTCATCGTGCCTCCCATCGGGCACAAATGAAGGGCCTGTGAGAAACGGCTGCTTACTTTGAAAATTTTAAAAGGTTTATTAAATCTTAACAAAAATACAACAGGACCCCATAAGGCAAAGGTTGCAGAACTGAGTAGGGCCCTCGTGGATACCATGTGGCCAGTTCATCTTCAAGATGGACGTTCAGTCTTTTATACCCCTAGGATTGGATCAGGCAGCCCTGGCCCCTCCCAAAGTCTGTCAGTCAGCTGTTCTTTACCACTTATCGATGGAGACTGTTTGCTTGTAACTTGATTGGAGGTCACGTGTTACCAGGCCGCACCCCCTAGGCAACAAGCTTTTCCATTCCCAGCTGTCCCAAGTAAGGGACAAGTGTGCCCACATTCTTTTTACCTGTCCTAGACAACCCCAGCTGTCTGATGGTCTCAGTGGGGGGGGGGGGGCGGGGGGGTGGGGCGTGAAGGGAACTATGGGGAGAGTAGAGGCATCTAAACTACAATAACACTACTATACATTACTAAAGCTGTTCCTAATATCCACACAATAGTTATCTTTTAATTACGAAAAGCAATCATCTCATTATCCATCTGTAACAGGCCCAAGATGGCCTTCAGACCAAACGCCCAGGCAGCTGGGCAGTGAGCCTGGGTTCTGGCTAGGAGATGTCACCCAAGACACCTTCTAGCCTGGTACAGCCCTCTGCTCATGTGCTGCAGCCTTCAAGGTGGGCAGTGATCTGTGCTTGCTTCCAGAGGATGGCATTGGCCGAGTTTTTGTAGCTTGTCAGCTGAAGGCTGCTTATGAACCTTGGAGAGACACCCCAGGGGTGGAAATCTGGCAGTGCCTCTGCACTTGCAGCTCTAAACCTCTGGGTCTTAACTGGGGCAATTATACCAAAGGCACGCTGTAAGGCTTTCCAAGACATTATGAGTGTAGGGTGCCTGGCACACAGAAGTCATGAATATTTCCTTCCCAGAAGAGCTGCTCAGCTAAAAGGCCACCCCTTAACTGTTGTCTGCAGCAACTGAGACATTTGTGTGTGTCCCCTGGCAGTACCTCATGGACTCAGAGGACAAGCTAGAGGGAGTTTGTGGGAGGAGACCCCAGGGACTGCAGGGTGGAGATGCCTTGGGAAGGCACTCCCCTGTAGATGCCTGTCAATTATGGTTCCCTCCCCAAGACCCAGAAAGTTCTGCAGTTCTCCCCTCCCCACTGGCCTGCATGTCAGCTCCACCCTCCTCTCCTCCTCTCATTTTTGCGTCCCCAGTCACCCCACTTCTGATCCTCCCCTGGTCCCCTGCCCCATTGGTTCACTGTACCCCATCCCTCCTACCTGCTACTTTGTTATAAACCCTGTTCCCGCCCTCTTCGGGGCTCCTGCTGCCTGCGTCCGTTTGACTCCGTTGTGTCCCTGCCTCTCTCCTACCCACCCTTCTTTGGATCCTTCCCTGCTCCCTGTTGGACCTTCGCAGCGTGTGCAGAGTCCTCCTTCCATCACTGACCGGACATTTTAGAGTCATTGGGGATTGTGTGAGTGCCAGGTGAATCAAGGCAATAGCTCTCCTGGGGGTTGGACCAACCTCCCCTGCCTAGGAAGCGGACCCTGATCCTCCTGAGGACACCCCGATCCCGCAGGAGTTCATGGCCTCTGGATGACTGCTTGAGGGATGTGGGGTGTATGTGGTATTCACTTCTGCCACTTGCAGTGACCCAGGCACAAGGAAGGTTCTAGAGGTGAATACCTGGCACCCTGGTGTTCCCAGCAGGAGTGTGGGGCTTTGACCATGGGTTACCCTACAGGACACCAGGCCTGATGGTGGCACATGGGCTACGTCTGCCTCAAAGGGAAAAAGGATCTTGGCTCAGGAGGTAGTGGAGCTCCTTAAGAGAGCTTGAAGTAGGATTGGAAGGGGAAAGGGAATACACCAGGCTCACTTGGGAGAAATGTGAGCACTGCACACTCATGTTTGCGTGACAGAGGAGGATGGAAGCAGTGCTGCCATCAAAGGTCATGAAACTGTAGCAGAAGTAATGGGAAAACCAAGTTTTTTGCCAGAATGCTGTCAGACAAAAATACATCCATGGAAAGACATTTTTGTTTGGTTTTTTACAGCTGCATTCAATACAGGGCTTCAGGTAGGGCATTTCTGAAGAATAAGACAGGAGTGCCTTTGCATTCCCATTCAATGTGCTGCTTTCCCGAATACATCAACCCTTCTCCATTTTGCTCCTTCCATTCCTCTGCCAATATGGAAATTTAACAGTGGGGATGTGCAGGAAATCACAGGTAATGTGGGTGTACATTGCGGAGTTCAAAGACACCATTTTGTCATGAGATCAGAGAGCTCTGTTTGATGTGAGGTTCCACTGTCAGATGAAGGGAGACGCGGACACCAGATGGTTCACCAACGAAACTCAGTTTTTTGATCATATAGCTCTGGTTAAATACATTCTATAATGACCTAGTGAATATTGCAAAAGTAAAGCTCATTATTGGTCAGCTCCTAGGTCAACTCCTCCTAAATTGGCATTTCTGCAGCTTGCCTTGCTTATCTTTGCAGCTAGCTGGCTATGTGCAAATTCTCCTTTCTTCTTCTACTAGCTACGTGCAGTTTCTAGCGGATTCTCCTTTCGCGTCCTACTTTTTACCATATTTGCTACATTTCATAGAGTTCCCACTTCTCAAGGATATCCTGCTTCTGTGGGCCTTTGTCTCGCACAATGCCCATTCATAATAAATCGATCTGGCTGTGCCCTCTTTCTAGCAGCCAGGTCTGAACTACACTCTCCACAGTTCCACAGCCCCACTGCGTTGTTCAGTGCTCGCTCTGGGCAACACTGCAGCCGCAGCAGCGGCAGCAGAATGTTGTGAGCAGGGGGGATCATGGTCTGGAGCAACTTCCTCCTGCTTCTCTTTCTCCTGGCCCTGCAAGGCCAGAATGCCCAGAGTGCTCCAACACCTGGGAAAGGAGCAGGTAGGCAGGCAGGGGCCAGCACACAGCCCTGGCTGGCAGCAGCGGGGCCGGGACTAGGGCTGGCTGAGCCAGGAGGCCACCACGGTGCAGGCAGAGGGGCAGACACACCAGCGGAGGTGTGAAGGCCTGCAGCTGCTTTAGGGTACAGCATGGAGAGAGGTTCCTAAGGAGCAAGGAGGTGGGAAGGGGCAGTTCATGCCCAGAACCTCAGCACCAGTAATCCATCACTCCACTCTGGTTATCATCACTCAGCTCTGGTTATCCAGCCTACCAGCCTGGCCCCAGGGGTGACGTACCCATTGGTCATGTGGACACGACATGGCTTTTTCACTTCATGTGAGAGCTGCCAGCTCAGTGTCCCAAGGGAGCCAGACCTCCCTGCAACTGTGAGAACATAGAACCACGTGTGTGTGCCCTATCAGTACCTTCCCCATGCAGGCCTTGAGGTGTGACCATGAGGGCAGTGCATGTGATAATGTATTCTTGTGGTGGTTGGTTGTAGTTGTGGACACAGAGAATGCTCTTTCAATCCCTGAGCTAGAGTCAGACACCATGCTGATTCCAAGCTGGTACCTTAGGCGTGAGTAATCAGTCTCTACTGCCTTCACAAGAATGAGCACTCCTTTTCCCTGTGCTTTTCATGAGAAATACACCTTCATTGGTATAACATCCTTTTGTAAATCTGACATAGGGAAGAATTATGATGCGCTTCCTGAAGGATTCCCTGAAGGATTCCCTGAAGGATTCCCTGATGTTGCAGAGGAGCTCCTGACAGCCGTGGATGAAGTCCCATCTGGTTAGTTTATCCCATTCTGTTAACCCTGGGATCTGGGAAGCTGAGCTTTTGGTTCCTGTAGGGATGTGCTGTATCCTTCTGGACAGCCAGAAGCGCTCAGTCAGAGTCTTGCTGCAGGGACACTCCATTTCACACCTCCTGGAGTGAGCCATAGAGATGGTCCGGCACGGTGTCTGCTCACAGCTGTGATTCCGGATGATTGCCAGGGACATCTTCAGCTGCTGCTGCAGATGTACCGTTACTGGCCAGAGCTGCTGTGTGCAGACATTGGCATCCAGATTTAGGTAAATGGCCTGTGCTGAATTTGTGTTTGCCTCACAATCAGCACAGCATGAAGGCAGAAATATTATCCCATGGAGTCTTGGCTGCCCCTGCCAAACCTCAGGCTCCGGGATGGGTTGAAGCTGGACCCCAAGTGTGAGGGTGAACCTGAAGGTATTCCTTCTGTGGGTCATTTGGTCAATTAAGTCTTGGGTGGTTTGGGTCTGCATTTCTTGTTGCATTGCAGAAAATCCTGCTGTCAAATCTCTTGCTCCTTAGACAGACACTGTCTTTAGGGACAGTGGGCTCCTCACTGCCACTCGCCAGAATGCTCAGGCCATGGTACTGTGCTTGTGGTAAGGGGCAGTGGCTTCTGGCTAAAGTGTCCAATGTTTTTTGTGTAGTATAGCGACAGATCCTGAGACTTTGCCAGAAACCTTCCCCTATGGAAGAAAATGACAGTGTGCCAGACCCAGGTGAAGAAAGAGAAGCAATACAAGACACCAGCACAGTTGCTAAGCCTCAGGAATATTCAGGTGAGTGTTTGGGCAATGCTGTCTTGGAAGAAGAGCACCATTTCTGCTGTGTCCCTGCCGTGCTCTCCATGCATGAATTGCAGCTGCCCAGCACACAGCCCTGGCCTTCAGCTTGGAAGAAGAGACAGGGGCAGTGCTGCTCCCTGGCGCACACTGGGCTCTTCCCCATGAGAACGTTATGGGATCCCTCTTGGTCCCTGTTGCTGAGACACCAGAGCCAGAGAAACCCATCTCTGAAGATAATAATCCTTGGGCATCTGAAGCACACTGTGGGACTATCCCTAGTGCAGAGTACAAACATTGTCTCTTGCATTGTCTTTTCTCCTGCCAGGGTCAACTGCTGGGCAAAAAGCTGAGACTCCTGGACAGTGGGAATTCAGCAAGAAGTACCTCCTAGCATCTGTTGGAGTCTCGTCTGTGCTGCTGCTTCCAGCAATGGTTGGGAACATAGTCATGTATTGTGGGAGGAGACCCCGAGGACTGCGGGGAGGAGACGCCGTGGGAAGACCCTCCCCTGTAGCTGTCCTTCATCCGGGGCTCCCTCCCCATGTTCTGGAGTATTCTGTTAGCCTCTCTCCCCCATTGGCCTGCGCGCCAGCTCCACCCTTCTCTCTTCTTCCCATTTTCTCTCCCCTAATCCCCCCGCATTTGCCCCTCCTCTGGTCCCTCACCCGATTGGACCATGGTGCCCGAACCCCTCCTCTCCACCAATGCCTCTTAAGCCTTGTTCCCGCCCCTCTCGGGGCTTCTGCAGCCAATCCACCCTCCAAACAGGTTGCCTTCCTACCTCTCCCCATCCCTTCCCGCCTTCCCTCCTCCATCTTCCTCGAATAAACCTGTTTTTGGAACGAGATTGCACCTGTGGAGCCCTCCTTCGCCACTGGAGTGCAGAGTTAGCCGGGACCGGGATCACCTGCAGAGCAGCCCGAGGGAACCTCTCTCCGGGGAGTTGGATCCGCTCAATTGCCCAGGAAAAGAACCCGAGCAGGACCCCCACACCACCGGGGACCCCAGAATCCCGCAGCTGGCGCCCGAACCTGCGGCTTGGGCAGTCTTTGGACTCGTCCAGGTCCTGAAGAGCGACCCCTCGGCGCGGACCCTCTAGGAGTGGCAGCGTCAGGGCAGAAGCGCCCGTCCGGATCCAGCTCCAGGGAGACCAACCTCCTCGATTGTTCAGAGGACTGCTCTGCCTGGGACTGTTGGCACCCCTCTGAGACCCGCTGGAACATCGTTACAAGCAACCGGATGAACCCCCAGAAGGCACCCAGCCCCCGACAGGCAACCCCAGCACTCCTGGTGAGTAGAGGTACTCCTCCTGGGCTTCCTTTTTTCTTTCTACCCTAGCTTTCTCGTGGGGATTTTATCGGGGAAATGGGTATCCAGCTGTCCCGCCCCGAGAAGGAGTTTTATTTCCAAGTTCAAGCTACCGTTGTTTAGGGGAACATTTCTTTTCACAAAAGGGACCTTAAGGCTTTTGTTAAGTTTGTGTTCAAGCATTTCCCTGAGGTTTCTCGGGAAGATGCTGTTTCTGTTTCTTTCTGGGGGAAAGTTGGGAGGTTCATATACCAGGAACAAGTTAAGGGAAATTTTAGGGTGGGAAGGTTCAATCCTTTGTTTGGTTCTATTATTAAGTTATTCAAAGAGAGGGAGAAAGTTGGGGTCCCCAGTTCTCCTCACCCGTGTTCCTCCCCTTCTGCTCCTAAGCCCTCTTCCCTGGCGGGTGGGACGGGTTCCTGTCTCACTCGCTCCCCTTGCCGTTCTGGGACTTGCCACCCCAGGTCGGACCTCTCCCTTGCCCACAACCCCGGTACCCTCGTCCCCAGTTCAGAACCCAAGTTGTCCCCCAGTTTTAATGTTAAAGATGGTGACCACCTCGTGGCGCCTCGTACCAACCTTGACACCACCCCCCATGGTTTTCGCGCCCTTCCAGCGGTGCCTCCTTCCTCGTGGCTCCCCTCCGCTCCCCCCACCGCATCGTGCTCCACCCCTCCGTCGGGTCCCGTCCAGCCCACAACGTTGATTACGCGAGCATCGGGTTCCGTCCCTCCCACTCCTCTCGCACCTCCCCTGGGCGGGTCTTCAGTGGGTGGGGTCACTCCCCCTGAGGGCTCCGCCCCTGGGCATGACCCAGGCCTACCATCCAGCCACGCCCTATTGGGTCACTCCCCCTGGTCTCCTGCCACTTCCGGTTCCCACGACACCGGGACCGGAAGTGGGCCTGACCGGAAGGCAGCCATCTTGGCCTGCCGGGGTCCCAGTCACCGGGGCTCACCGGTCAGCCGGAGACCTAGCATCCTAGCCTGCCCGGTCTCCTCCGACGAGGGGGGGACCTGCGCTGCTCCTGGCCATACCACAGGGCCAGGAAGCAATTGGGTGCGGATCCGGGAGGAGGCGATGAGGGAAGGGGACCTTGACCTTGCCCGGGACCTGGATCGGTTGGTGGCCCCCGTGATTCTGAGTAGGAACGGGAATGCACGGTGGGAACCAATTCAGTACACGGAGATTAAGGAGCTGAGGAAGGCAGCCAAGGATTATGGGCGGGGAGCACCGTACTTTAAGTCCTTACTTGATCTAACCTTTTCGGGGCACGTGCTTGTACTGCACGACCTAAGATATATCATGATGGTGTTTTTATCCCCCACTGAGTTCCTCTTCTGGGAGGACCAGTGGAAAAAGCTTCTGAGGCCTCTCGTAGACAAACACGGAGCGGATGGACTTGGCGGTGACGCTCTGGAGGCGTTTTTGGGAAGTGGCGTGTTCGATCGGCCGGAGGACCAAGCTGCACTACCAGTAGAAGTCCTCGAGGACATCAAGCAGGCCGCCCGGACTGCCCTCCAGAAGCTGCCGGACACCGCAGCGCCCCTCCAGAGCTTCTCCTCGATCCACCAAGGTGTCGAGGAGTCATTCATCAAGTTTTTCAATCGCCTGCACGAGGCAATCGAGCGGCAGATCAACATCGTGGAGGCCAGGGACAAGCTCTTGCGTAAGATGGCCATGACCAACGCCAATCCTGACACCAAGAAGGTGCTCAGGGCCCTTCCGCAGGACCCCGAGCCCACCATCACTCAGATGGTAACCGACTGTGCCAAGGCTCACTCCATCGAGCATACGGTGGCAGAGGCGGTGAGCAAAGGTGTCGGGGAGGCGATGCTTGCAGTTCAAAACATGCAATGCTACAATGCAAGCAGTTCAGCCACTTGTGCGCGGCTTATCCCTACCCTTTGTCCGACGCCAGGATCTCTGCCTTGCAGCCTGCCCCCTCAGCGCGCCCTCCTCACCGTGAGCCCTCTCCCGCCCTGGGGCCTCGTTACCCGCCCCGGAGGTCAGGAAACGAGTGGCTGAGCGCTCCGAGGCCCCGCGCTATGACAGCAAATGGCAGGCCGGCTCTCCCTCCCAGCCAGGAGAGCCACTCCAGCGTCGAGTCATCTCAGACGAGCGGAGTCCCGAGGACGGAGTCAACCTCTTCCGTCGGACAGGGGCACTAGATCAGAGCCTCTGCCGGACCCTCTTCAGCACCATCACCGTGATGCTCCAGGACGAGGACATCACGAGGGTTCCGGCTGGGTTCATGCCTCCACCTTTCAACCGCCAAGCTGTCGAGGTCCTCATGCTCGGGGACAACAACACGCCGCATGAGCTTACCATCTACCCTGAGGTCATGTTGGTGCAGCCCGGCTCCGAAGTTACAGTGACTGTTGCTTGCACTGTGCCGCCCTATACTTTGTGCAAGCACACCCCTTTGGCACAGATGTGTCATGGGAGAGACCCAACATTACCGCCCTGCTCTCCCTGAAAGGAACTCACCTAGAGATGGACATGATGGCAGACACAGGTGCGGACGTTACCATCGTCCCCAAGGCGAAGTGGCCCCACGACTGGGAGCTGGTGCCGTCCTTCGGCACCGTCTCCGGAATTGGCGGGTCGGTCAACTCCATGTGGAGCCGGCACCTCATTACCATCGAGGGGCCAGAGGGACAGGTGGCCAAAGTAAGGCCTTTTGTCACAGTCCAACATCGCCTTGCTTGGCCGGGACGTCCTGGCACAGTGGGGAGCCCGCCTCAACATCCCGAACATCCAATGGGATTTTTAGCTTGGGCCGCTGCTGAGCGCACTGCCCCACCGCTCGCCTGTACATCGCATAAGCCGGTGTGGGTGGAGCAGTGGCCCCTTCCGGAGGAGAAACTACGTGCGCTCAACGATCTGGTCGAGGAGCAGCTGCGCTTGGGGCATATCGTCCCTTCGCAGAGCCGCTGGAACACCCCGGTCTTTGTCATAAAGAAGCCCGGCAAAGACAAGTGGCGCCTGCTCCAAGACCTTCGCCAAGTCAATGCGATAATCGAGGACATGGGCCCCCTCCAGCCAGGACTCTCTTCCCCCTCCATGCTCCCTAGAAATTGGCCGATAGCGGTCCTTGACATCAAGGACTGCTTCTTCACCATTCCGCTCAATCCCATGGACGCTCCCAGGTTCGCCTTCTCGGTTCCATCTATCAACCGAAGGGAACCGTACAAGTGGTACCACTGGGTCACTTTGCCCCAGGGAATGAAAAACATCCCTGTGCTCTGCCAAACCTACGTCTCCAGGGTCCTTTCCCCAGTAAGGAAGCTACACCCCGACGCCCTGGTATTACACTACATAGATGATATACTTATCTGTGCACGGATCGAACCTTACCTTAAGGACATCACACGCGAGACCACCACCGCGCTTGAGGAGGCAGGCTTCCAGATCGCCACCAAGAAGATTCAACTGTCTCGGCCCTGGAAGTACCTCGGATTTACAATCACCGAGAGGACCGTCGCCCCCCAAGCGCTCACCATCCGGGAGGATCCACGCACGCTTCATGATCTCCAGCAGCTGTGCGTCACCATCACCTGGATCCGACCCTACCTGGGCCTCACCACGGAGGAGCTGTCGCCACCCTTCGACCTGCTACAGGGCAACCGAGACCTCGCTTCTCCCCGTGCGTTGACACCTGAGGCCAGAAAAGTGCTTGACAGGGTCGCCGCAGCCATCAAGTCCAGGCAAGCCCACCAGGTGGATCGGTCCATCTCACTTGAAGCCGTCATCCTTGGTAAGCCCCCTCGGTTCCACACACTTCTCTTTCAATGGGACAGGGACTCCAAAGACCCACTCCTTATCATCGAGTGGTTGTTCCTGCCCCACCAACCCAATAAGACTATTACCACCCCATAGGAGCTGGTGGCACAACTGATAACAAAGGCTAGGAGTCGCCTCAAAACCCTCGCAGGCTGTGAGCCGGCGTGCATTTATGTGCCCTTCACCTTAGATCATTTAGACAACCTAATGCAGACCAATGAACATCTCCAAGTCGCATTAGACAGCTATCCCAGCCAGTTGTCAACACACTACCCTAAGCATAGGCTCTTCAAGGATTCGTTGAAATTGGCTCCACACCCACTTAGGAGCACAAAGCCCATCAAGAATGCTCTCACAGCGTTCACTGACGGGTCTGGGAAATCTGGCAAGTCAGTGGTCACATGGAGGAATAGCAACACTGGGGAGTGGGAATCCAATGTTAGAACTATTGAAGGATCCCCCCAGATTGCAGAACTTGCTGCGGTCGTGAGAGCATTCTGCAAATTTCAACAACCCATCAATCTGGTTACAGATTTGGCCTATGTAGCCGGGATAGCGGAGAGGGCAGAACATGCCCTCCTCAAACATGTGAAAAACAAAAATTTGTTTGACTTGCTCTCCGAACTGATTTGGCTGTTATCCCACCGAGAGCAACCATACCACATAACGCGTGTCCGGTCTCACACAGACCTGCCCGGCCCCATCTCAGAGGGAAATCGAATGGCTGATCACCTAGCCATGGCGACCACCACAGGCCAAGAGAGGCCCCAGCTCCTTCCTCAGTCCCAAGAGCGTCCCAAGGAAGCCTCCTGTACCAGGACTGAAAGCCAAGCCAGTCCCAAGACGAAGAGCCAAGCATACGCTCTTGCCACACATACCCTACCTGACACATTTCAACAGGCTCGACTGAGCCACAAATTCTATCATCAGAATGCCCCCGCCCTAAGGTGGCAATTTAAAATCTCCGTCGAACAAGCAAGGGCCATAGTGGCCACTTGCCCAAACTGCCAGGCCTTCTCCCTCCCCTCGATGCCAGTAGGCGCTAATCCTAGAGGCTTGGGAGCTTTAGAGCTCTGGCAAACTGACATAACCCACTATGCCCCCTTCGGGAGGCTCAAATATATTCATGTTTCAGTCGACACTTTTTCTGGGGCTGTCTTTGCCTCAACCCACACAGGCGAAAAGGCCCGCGACGTGGTCAAACATTTTTACATGTCATTCGCCACCCTAGGGATCCCAAAAGCTATCAAGACAGACAATGGTCCGGCCTTCACCTGGAAGGCATTCAAGCAATTCACCCAGGATTGGGGAATCACCCACACCATGGGTATCCCTCATAACCCCACAGGGCAATCTATCGTGGAACGAGTACACAGGGAGATCAAAAAATTGCTGGAGCAGCAGCATGACCCCACCTCCAGGTCCACCCCGTCTGAGAGATTGTGCAAAGCACTCTTTGTCCTTAACTTTATGAACTGCTCCCAGAAGGAGCCGAACCCCCCAATCCTCAGACATTTCTATAACAATATCTCATCCCAACTCAAGGAGAGACCCCCAGTGCTCGTCTGCGATCCAGAATTGAAAGTAATTGAAGGGGCCTACCCTCTCATTACGTGGAGGAGAGTATTTGCTTGTATTTCCACAGGTGCCGGACCCAAGCGGATCCCTGGAAGATACGTAAAACCCTACTTAGACAACCCAGAAGACAAAGACCAAATAGACCAAGCCGCTGACCTCGAAGTCTGCCAGTCAGACAGCCCAGCTACCGCTTGGAAGAGGAAGAAGCGGAAGGGAACACTGCCGAATCTCGTCGCGCGAGTCCTTATCACGCGCTGCTATATCCCCTCCAGTGAGGACACACATATGTCTTATAATGACATAATTCCTCCCTTCCCCAAGCACTGCTTTCTGTGAAAGCCACCCCTCCACATAACCCCTCCTTCCCTTAATGTCTCCCCGCATGCCCCCACTCCCCTTGTTTTCGTCGTTTTAGTTAAAGAAGGGGGAGGTAAGCAGGAGCTTGCTCTGCTTGCATATAAACAGAAATACTTAAACAATATTCTCGTTACAGAAAGTGGACCCATGGCTACCCCCACGACTACCTGGAGGAACACCCCCAAGAACCACCACTCGATCGAGAATGCTATAGCAATCACGGCCTTTTTCCACCTGCTGCTGGCCGTCCAGGTGACCCATGGCTGGATTCTACTGCAGCCGAAGGAGAACGTATGGGTCACCTTGGCGAAGTCCCTCCAACAGGAAAGCCTCTGCATGGCCATGGGGAGTGTGGACAATCCACTCTCCACATGCCTGGTGGGAATTCCCCTGTCGTCCAACGACTACCCCTACACAGGTAAGAAACCCAACCCGGGAGACACCTGGGACGACTGGACGAGGATCCTCCCTCATGCAGCACAAGAGCCCCAGGAATTTGATCTTCTGGGCTCTACTCAGGCCAGTTATTGCGTGACGTTTGAATACAGGGCGAGACAAAATTAGCAACAATCTACCAGACCAAAAGATAACACCCCTATAGATGTCTCGCCCCACGACAACAGATATGACGTGGCCACCTGGTGCAATTACACCAGCACCACACCATCTGAGTCCTTGTCGTTCCCTAGAGTGCTCCCAAGGGGGGTGTTTCTTATCTGCGGCGACAGGGTTTGGGCAGGAATCCCCTCGAACATCCAAGGGGGACCCTGCAGCCTTGGCCAGCTCACTACCCTCACCCCAAATTCAACTCTAATTGGCAGTTGGAAAAGGAACCAATTGGCCCGCCAAAAAAGAGCTTTCGAAGAATTTGACGAAAATTGTGACAGCCAAATCTACCATTGGGGCAAGACGAAGAGGGTTGCGGTGTCCATTTTTCTACCTTGGGTTGCCGCCGCCAAGGCCCTCGGTGAGATTTCTCACCTTGGGTGCTGGCTCAGTAAGCAGGCCAATGCAACGTCCACCGCCTTGTCCGACCTCCTGGCGGACGAAGAGACCACCAGGCATGCCACACTCCAAAACCGAGCAGCCATCGACTTCTTATTGCTCGCCCATGGCCACGGTGGCGAGGACTTTGAGGGATTTTGTTGTTTCAACTTAATCGTTGCACAGCACCTCGATCCAGTCGAGCATTCATGGGCTCAGGGACCAAGTCCTGAACATAAAGACTGAGAAAAAGAGTGCCAACTGGATGGACAATCTCTTCGGACATTGGGGGGTCCCCAGGTGGTTAAGTTCCATCTTAAGGGGACTGCTTTGGGTCGTGATAATAATCATCATTGTCTGCACGGAACTAAAATGTTTCTCCAAGGCTCTCCGAAAGAGTCTTGGAGAGGCCTTTTTAATAAGAAAAAAGGGGGAGATGTGGGAGGAGACCCCGAGGACTGCGGGGAGGAGATGCCGTGGGAAGACCCTCCCCTGTAGCTGTCCTTCATCCGGGGCTCCCTCCCCAAGTTCTAGAGAATTCTGTTAGCCTCTCTCCCCCATCAGCCTGCACGCCAGCTCCACCCTTCTCCCTTCTTCCAATTTGCTCTCCCCTAATCACCCCACATTTGCCCCTCCTCTGGTCCCTCACCCGATTGGACCATGGTGCCCGAACCCCTCCTCTCCACCAGTGCCTCTTAAGCCTTGTTCCCGCCCCTCTCGGGGCTTCCGCAGCCAATCCACCCTCCAGACAGGTTGCCTTCCTACCTCTCTCCGTCCCTTCCCGCCTTCCCTCCTCCATCTTCCTTGAATAAACCTGTTTTTGGAACGACATTGCACCTGTGGAGCCCTCCTTCGCCACTGGAGTGCAGAGTTAGCCGGGACCGGGATCACCTGCAGAGCAGATCGAGGGAACCTCTCTCCGGGGAATTGGATCCGCTCAATTGCCCAGGAAAAGAACCCGAGCAGGACCGCCACACCAGCGGGGACCCCAGAATCCCGCAATGTATCAGCTGCTGAAGAGAGACATGTGAATTATTCATTGCTGCCACTGGCAATGAAGTTTTTGCTCCCTGCTGGAGTGCCCAGGCAGCTCTGTGGAAACTGCTGCAGTGCAATGTATTAGCTGTACTCCAAATTCATATCTATGAGGAGTCTTGGAAATCTGTTGCTGCAGGAGGGCCCAGGAAGACAAAGAGGCAACAGGATAGGACTGGGACTCTTCCTGGGAAAGCTGTGGCCTGCTTAGAGTTGAAACAGAGTCAGGAGAAGGATCGGGAAGTGGCAAGAGACCCCAAGCCCAGAGGTTGGGGAACAGCTGCTGTCTGTTTCCTGAGGTCTTTGCAGCAGAGCTTGCCCGGCTGTACAAGAACAAGCATGCAGACCCATCACCTCTGTCCACGTGTCCCTCCTGTGCTCTGGCTGATGGTACCACTTCACGGGACTGCTGCATTACCCTGGACTCACCTCAGCCCACGGCATCCTGTTGCCCCTGCTCCCAGTACCAGGAGGAATACTTTATGTTAGAAGATGAAGATTGGTGATAGTAATAGGATAGTGATAGTGATAGGACAGTGATAGTGATAGTGATAGTGATAGATAGTGATCGTGATAAATAGTGATAGTGATAGTGATAGTGATAGTGATAGTGATAGGCTAGTGATAGTGATAGTGATAGTCATAGCATAGTGATAGTGATCGTGATAGGATAGTGATAGTGATAGTGATAGTGATAGTGATAGTGATAGTGATAGTGATAGTGATAGTGATAGGATAGTGATAGTGATAGTGATAGGATAGTGATAGTGATAGTGATAAATAGTGATAGTGATAGTGATAGTGATAGTGCTAGTGCTAGTGCTAGTGACCGGATCGTGCTAGTGATAGTGATAGGATAGTGCTAGTGATAGGATAGTGCATAGTGCTATGATAGTGATAGTGATAGTGATAGTGCTCGTGCTAGTGATAGTGTAGTGCTAGGATAGTGATAGTGCTAGTGATAGGATAGTGATAGTGATAGTGATAGTGATGATAGCCCTCCAGTGTCCTCTTCATAAGACTGCAGGATTTCGCTGGACTCACCTCAGCCTACACCATCATGGTGCCCCTGCTACCAGTGCCAGGAAGAATACTTTATATTAGAGGATATGGATAGTTTAGTGATAAGGATAAATAGTGATAGTGATAAATAGTAATAGCGATAGCAATAGTGATAGCGTTTGCTATCTAGCAGCCTCTTCATGGGACCGCAGGATTTCCCTGGACTCACTTCAGCCCGCACCATCCCATTGCCCCTGTTGCAGTGAGTTATTCTAATATTCAAATAAGAATAGCAGAATTATGTATTAGATGTAGTTATGCTAAAGATTGTAACCCAAGTAGGCCCTTGGCACAATATATGTGAACTAATAACCAGTGTTGCAAGAAATCAGTAGAGCATGATTATCTAAAGAATGTGCAGTAGAAGAAGAAATTGTCATCTACATGATGTATGTCCCTAAGGAATGTTCTGTTAGAGATACAATGTAACTGTTAGTCAAGGAAAAGCTTAGAGAAGTATAAAAATCTTGTAAGTTTGTTAAGAAGCTGGGACTCTGATTTTGGGACATTAGTCCTCAGAGACCCCAGGGCCCTCAATAAAGCACCGCATAAAACAACTTTGTTGTTTTGTGTTTTACTCTCTTTGGATACGGGCAGCAGTTTTCTGGTGACTGCGGCAGGACTCCAAAGGTGGCTGGGGCGGTTCACGTCCTGATCTACTCCACGCCAGCACTGAGTGATTCTCGGGGAGTCATTGGTTTGTGCCTGACCCCTGCGTCTGTCGGACGACTATGAGGAGGTAAGCCCGAAGGTGCTTTATTTCTGCTATTGGTATTGGGTGCCTGTCCGTAAGACGAGGTGGCAATCCTCGCAGGATTGGGCTAAAGACGTCTTAGTGGAAAAGCCTAGAGCTGGCTGTAAGACGCGGCGAAAGCTTCGCTTGTCCGGCACTTGCCCCTCACAGCGACGAGTAGTGGCAAGATTGGTTGGGTTGGTCTGTTCTATTTCTCTCTCTTTGTAAATTTCTTTTTGTATTTTCTGTTTCATTTTGCAGTGGTAAAATTGTATTTGGTTGGTCTGTTCGATTTCTCTCTCTGGAAATCTCTTTTTGTATCCTCTGTTTTATTTTGCTGTGGTAAAATTGTATTGTGATATGATGCCTTTTAAAACATTTAAAGCACTTGTCCAATCCAATGAGATAGTGCCGGGGAATACCCCGCTGGATTGTTTGGTAGGGAGATGGAAATCAGAAGGCTTTGATCAGGACAAATTACGAAAAGGAAAAATGATTGATTTTTGTAATCACTTGTGGCCCTTGTATGCCTCTGAGGGAGGGCCAGAATGGCCTTTAAATGGCACAATAGATCATGCTGTGATAACTCCCCTAATGCAGTATTTAAGGAGGAACGAGAAGTGGGAGGAAATACCATATCTGGATTTGTTTTACTATTTGGGACAAAAGACAGAGTGGCAGAAGGAATGTGGTATTATCATGTTAGAGGTCCAAAATGATGAGGAGTGTCTGGAATGTAAGAAAAAGAATGTGTGTGTGAGCTGTGCAGTTAAAGCCAACCGAGAGGAAGAGGATTTGTCACTGGGTATTGCTGCTTCCGCTCCACCTTTAGAACCGGAGAAAAGGGAACGGATAGAGATAAGTAAGAAAGAATATGAGGATTTGGAAGAGGATGATGGGGATGATGAGGGTGAGGGGGATGATGATACTGAATCTTTGGAGACCCCAGGAGTCTCACAGGCAAAGGTTACCCTTCGTCCCCAAACCCCTTCCCCCGGTAGTTCCTGTAGTGTTCAAAGAACTCCACTTGTGGCTCTTACGCAACAGGGGAAACGAAATCAGGGGGAACCACACATGATTGCTCCGCTGAGGGAGGCAGTAGAGCCCCAAGGGGAGCGGGTGGTAATAAAGGTACCTTGGTACCTTTCTCTCCGAGTAATTTGGAAACAGTCAGCGGGAAGCTACCGGGAGGATCCAGAGAGAACTGCGCGGGTGGTTAAAATGGTTATTAAAACACAAGATCCAGATTGGAATGATTTGCAGGTGTTGTTAGATACTCTGATGGATTCAACTGAAAAGGATATGGTAATGCGTGCTGCTAAGGAATGGGCTAGGGAGGATATACGGGCACAGAGGCTGGCAGGAGTTACGGTGGGAGAAATCGTGCCTACCGATGACCCAGGGTGGGATCCAAATAGTATTGAGGGCCATCGGAGATTGAAAAAGTTCCAGGAACTGTTGTTAGAGGGAGTAAGAACAGGAATGCCTAAAACATTAAATTGGTCTAAGCTGTATGCGGTAAAACAAGAAAAGCGTGAACCCCCGTCAGCATTTTTGGAAAGGCTGAAGGAAGCAGCAAGGAAATATACTAGTCTGGATGTTGAAAAGGAAGAAGGGCAGTTACAGATAGCCTTGTTGTTTATGGGTCAGTCACAGGATGGTATTCGGAGGAAATTGCAGAAGCTGGAGGGTGAGAACACCCAGAGGTTAGATAAACTTTTAGAGACTGCATGGAAGGTGTATAATAATAGGGAAAAAGAGACAGCAAAGCGACAACAAGCCAATATTTTGGCAGTAATGCAGCAGCAGGCTGGAGGACAAAGAGGCAGAGGACGTGGACGTGGTGGTTTTGGCAGAGGCAGGGGATTCTTTCTGAATGCAGGGACCAATAGGGGGGTACAGAACAGGAGTTTATAGTAGATACAGGGGCTTATTCAGTATTAAATAAATGTCTAGGACCAATTAGTGACACTACCATACAGGTGGTCGGGGCTATGGGACAACTTGAGGAGAGACCCTTTCTGAAGCCCCTCAGTTTGAGGTTTGGTGGGAAGGAACTGGATCATCAATTTTTATATATGCCAAATTGTCCAAAACCATTATTTGGCCGGGACTTATTATCCCTTCTCAATGCAAAAATTATTTTCGAAGATGGGAGAGCTAAATTGGAAATTCCACATGAAGAAATTGGAAAAATTTTCATATTAAAAGAAGCTGATCCAGTGCCAATCCCGCCCGAAGTTGAACAAGCAGTAGTCCCTTGGGTTTGGGAAACAGGAGTACCAGGGAAGTCCAAAGCAGCCCAACCTGTAGTGGTGGAATTAAAAGAAGGGGCACAACCAGTTAGAATTAAACAATATCCCATTAGGACAGAGGCAAAGCAGGGGGTGGCTCCCACAATAGCTCAATTTATTACTTTAGGGTTATTACAAGAATGTGAATCGGAATACAATACCCCTATATTCCCGGTGCGTAAGCCAAATGGTAAGTACAGGCTAGTACAGGATTTAAGGGCAATTAACGAAATAGTTAAGGACATCCACCCAGTGGTTGCTAACCCTTATACTTTGTTAATATCTGTGTCAGAACGCTTTAAATGGTTTACTGTGATTTGAAAGATGCCTTCTTCTGTATCCCACTGGCCGCGGAAAGCATGAGGTACTTTGCCTTTGAATGGGAAGACCCTAACACAGGACAGAAGAAGCAGCTGACATGGACACGTTTACCCCAGGGATTCAGACACAGCCCCACAATCTCTGGCAATCAGTTGGCCAAGGAGCTGGAGGAATGGAGGACCACCCAGGTGAAAGAATCACCGTCTAGGTATGTACTCTTGCAATATGTGGATGATATCCTGCTAGCTACTGAAGAAAGAGGGGTATGCCTGACGCTAACAATTGCACTGTTAAACATGTTGGGACAGTCCAGTTACCGAGTATCGAAAGAAAAAGCACAACTCATTCACGAAAAGGTGCTGTATTTGGGCTGTGAGCTGAGCCAAGGACAGCGTAAACTGGGGACAAATCGTGTGGAGGCGATCTGTTCTATACCCCTCCCTAGAAATCATCAGGAATTAAGGTCCTTTTTGGGCATGGTGGGGTGGTGTAGCTTATGGATCTTAACTTTTGGACTGCTTGCCAAAACCATTGTATGAAGCTCTGAAAGAGCCCAAGCTAGAATGGAATACTGCTAGAAAAAAGGCATTCCAGGAGTTAAAGCAAGCTCTAAAAGAAGCCCCTGCTTTGGGCCTGCCGGACCTGAATAAAGATTTTCAACTTTATGTGAATGAGAGACAGCAGTTGGCATTGGGGGTACTTACCCAACGATTGGGGTCCTGGAAAAGGCCAGTGGGTTATTTCTCTAAACAATTGGACACTGTCAGTATGGGATGGCCATCATGCTTGCGGGCCGTAGCGGCCACTGTCATACTGATACAGGAGGCTCGGAAATTAACATTGGGAAGGAAAATAGAAGTGTTCGTTCCCCACGTGGTATTGACAGTGTTGGAACAGAAAGGGGGACATTGGTTATCATCTAGCAGAATGCTACAATACCAGGCCATTTTGAGGGAACAAGATGATGTGGAACTGAAAACAACTAACCATATCAACCCAGCTGAGTTTCTCCGCAGTGAAACAGCAGAAGGGGAATTAGCTCATGACTGCATGGAAATAATTGAGCAGATGTACTCCAGCTGGATGGATCTGAAGGACACACAAATGGAAGATCCCTACTGGGAGTTGTTCACAGATGGATCAAGTTTCGTGGAAAATGGAACCAGGTATGCCGGGTACTCTGTTGTCTCCACAACCCAAATTATAGAAGCCAAAGCGTTACCTCCAGGAACCTCGGCCCAGAAAGCGGAGGTCATAGGCCTTACAAAAGCACTGGTACTCAGCGCTGGAAAGAAGGTAAATATTTGGACTGATTCTAAATATGCTTTCGCGGTAGTACACATACATGGAGCTTTATGGAAAGAGAGGGGATTACTTAGTGCACAAGGAACTATGATCAAACATCTCACAGAAGTTTTAGCCTTACTAGAAGCAGTCCACAAGCCAGAAAAGGTGGCCGTCATGCATGTACGTGGGCATCAGAAAGAAGAAGGAAAAATTTTCCAAGGAAATCGCCTGGCAGATTCGGCCGCCAAGGAGGCTGCACGGCTGGTATGGACCCAGATGGCTTTGATCCCTACAAAGGTAACCCTTATTTCTCCTTACTTAAACAAGCCACCACACTACTCATCAGAGGATGGGAAGCTGGCCCAGTTGTTGAGGGCACAGAAAAACGCAACTGGATGGTACGTCACAACTACAGGACAAGTGGTGGTCCCAAAACAAATAATGAATGCAATCCTTGTTTCAGAGCACAATAAGTGTCATTGGGGAGCAGAAGTATTGGTAAAATTTTTGAAAAAGGATATGGTTTCTAACCAGATGTTAACAATGGCAAAGCAGGTGAATGCAATGTGTCCGGTGTGTCTGAAAAATAACCCCATAGTTAGGAAGCAAATCTAGCTAGGTAGGCTTCAAACTGGGGGCAGAGCCAGGAGATTATTGGCAGTTAGATTTTTCAGAATTACCGAGGGTTCAGGGGTACAAGTATGTGTTGGTGTATGTGTGTACTTTCTCAGGATGGCCAGAGGCCTTTCCCTGTCGTACCAATCAGGCTAAGGAAGTAATCAGGACTCTATTAAAAGAGATCATTCCGAGATTTGGGGTACCATTGGGATTGTCGTCAGACCGGGGACCACATTTTATTGCTAACATTGTACAGGAGGTGGCTAGAATGCTTGATATCACTTGGAATCTACACACTCCCTGGAGACCTCAGTCGAGTGGTCAGGTTGAGAGAATGAATCAAACACTGAAAAATCAAATAAAGAAAATCTGTCAAGAAGCCAATTGCAGTGGCCGCAGGCTTTACCGTTAGCTTTGCTCAGAATTAGGATAAAGCCTAGAGAAAGGGTGGGAGTCAGCCCTTTCGAAATTCTGTACGGGAAACCGTATCATGCAACTACATTGAGGGGCGACCCACATGTGTCGGAGATCAGGTGATTTTCAATTATGTTCTATCCCTTCACAGAGTTTCTCAGTGCCTTGCGTGGAGCATTGCAGTGGAATGACCACTGCCACTGGAGAATCCTGTACATGACATACAACCAGGAGACCAGGTTTCATAAGAACTGGCAAACTGATCCCCTGAGGGAAGCATGGGATGGTCCGCATCAGGTGATATTGACAACCTTTACAGCTGTTAAGGTAGCAGGGATCGACTCGTGGATTCACTACACCAGAGTCAAGAAAGTTCCTACACAATGGGAGACACAAGTACTATCCCCAACTCGGATGATAACCCGAGCAAAAGAACCACATTGTTAATTATTGTATTTCTGGTTGTAATAAGATGTCCTTCTGTTAATGGTTTTGTTGTTGTATCAGTCCCTGAACCAGTTGTAGGAGCATTGGAGGAAATGAGTGTGAACTTAACTTGTGTTTTTACAGATGACCAGAGAGCTGGAGCCGGGGAGGTGACCGTATATTGGAAAAGAGGGAACGGGAACAGTGTCGAAAATCACTATGCTATCACGACTTGGGATAAGGATGCACAAATTGGTAATTCAATCATCACTTTAAGAAACATAACTGTGGGGGACTCAGATAAATTCACTTGTTTAGTCAGGATCCAATGGAGCTTAGATTACAAGTACATACAGTTAAGGGTTGGGAATTGGGAGAGAAATGATACTGGGATAATCATAACTCCTTCCACTGCTGATGCTGATATGTGGGATGGACCTCCTTTGCGAGTTAATTGTTCTTTCATCACCCAGGATTCTTGTGGTACCATTTATTCAGTCACATGGTGGAATGGAATAGTGCAGGATTGTGGGATACAACCAAAGGGTCGAAGCAATGCTGGGTTCAGATCAGGGAGGTACAGGATGGTACAATGAGACACAACCACGATTGGGAGAATCAGAATCAGAAAGAAAATACATTTGTGTAGTGGTTTGTGGGATGCAATCCTCATATGGAGAGAGAGAAGTTAAAGGAAGAGCACACCTGGGACAGGGAATGAGACCATCACATGGGGTATATCGAGCAGGGCCAAGATCCCTGGTGATATTGATGTGTAAATTAGATTTGGGAATGGCATTTTCCGAATTTGGATAGTGGTTTGGGGAAGTAATCTTCTCCAAACAGCTAAATACCAGAGGGAAAAGAGACTAGGGAATACAGTAACTTTAGTCATTCAAGATGTGCAATCCTCAGACGAGGGAATGTACTGGTGTTGGGTGGCTCAGGATGCTTGGTGGATACACGCTAGAATCACAGTTTCACTGACGAGAGGAAGAGTGTTTAATCGGAAAATTAGAGATTGAGAATAGCAGTGAAACTTTCAACTTCCAAAGGGGGAAGAGCAAGAAAATTTAGTAGTTGGGTTAATCAGAGATTTTGGAGTAGTACAGAATGTTTCAAGAATTACGGCTTGCCTGCCACTACCACAAGCTGCAGGAGAGCCCATTCCGTGGGGAATAATCCCGATTGGACCCCTACCAAAAATGGAGAGAAATACCACTCAGATATGTCGCAGTGAATTGAAACAGCGGGTGGAAATGGAACATAAGATTGTAGGCAGTCGGGAATCCTGGTCCATTCCCGGGAGCAGAGATGATTGTCAAAACTACCTAGTTATCGAGTTGCCAAAATAAGACGATTTAGAAGTGTGAGGTGGTGCAGCTATGATGAGGTCCGTAGAGCGAGTGTTCCTAAGACTGTTTAGTATAACGAAATAGTATGTCAGAACGTTTCTCAGAATATTTCATTAGAAGAAAAATGGAAGACAATATGGGGGCCCAGTCTTTTAGAGACTTATAGCTACCTAAGATTAGTAAAGTAGTGTATCCAGTGGATAGGAAGTCAGAACCAAACCCATGGCTCAGTCACAGCAGCGGTGACAGCACACCGGGAGCTTAGGAAGCAGAAAGAGAATTGGAATTGCACACAGGTATATACCTGTGACACCCCAGAAAATGACATTAGACTAATTCCAGTGAGAGTACTACTTAAGTGGAGATGTGAATGCCGGGGGTACAATCACTCAATAAACGAGAATATACTTAACCAAAATCAAGTAAAGTGTAGATCAACCACAATTCGCAGCCCCGGTAATTTAGTTTGGGTAATGGGACACGGACAGTGGACTACACATCTCCCCATTGATGGGCCAGTTACACAAATCACACTTGAGATTCCTACCTTGTGTCCATTTTAGAGACAATCAAGCTTGAGTGAGAGGAAATAATAGACAAAAGAGAGATGTGAGTCCAGAAAATGAGTGGCACGAACCAGATAGTGGAGTTAAATTTAGATGGGCCCTGGAATCATTCTTTGCACCTATTGCAGCATATCGAAATAAGGACATGATTTATAGATTGATGGGTCAGACCGAGAGATTAGCAGCAGCCACCAAAAAGGGATTTAAAGATTTAAATTTGCAATTGCAAGCCACTACAAGGATGACCTTGCAGAACAGAATGGCCTTAGATATGCTGTTACTAAAAGAACATGGGTTTGTGGTTACCTGAACAAGAAAATAGATCATTGCTGCATCCATATCCCAAATGTGACCATTGAAGTAGAAAAAGATATTTTACAATTAGAAAATATAGAAGAAAAGACCAAAGAATTAGAAAAAGAAACAGAACGCAATTGAATCGGGGCAATGTTTGATTCCTTAGGGCTCCAAGTCTCTGGCTGGATATCTTCGGCAATTCAATATATATTAATGGTTTTGATATTAATACTAATCATTTTTGGAGCATATAGATGTATCGTAAGTATGATTAGACGAGAGCGTATGCACACTCGACAGCTGATGAATGCAATGACTCGAATTCCAGCAACACCACCGCCCCGTACAAAGAGAACAGACATCCAAATGAAGCTGAAATAAAGACTTGAGCATTCCTGCAAATCTAAGATTGAGGAATGCTCAAAAGGGGAGACTTGTTGCAGTGAGTTATTCTAATATTCAAATAAGAATAGCAAAATTATGTATTAGACGTAGTTATGCTAAAGATTGTAACCCAAGTAGGCCCTTGGCACAATATATGTGAACTAAAAACCAGTGTTGCAAGAAATCAGTAGAGCATGATTATCTAAAGAATGTGCAGTAGAAGAAGAAATTGTCATCTACATGATGTATGTCCCTAAGGAATGTTCTGTTAGAGATACAATGTAACCGTTAGTCAAGGAAAAGCTTAGAGAAGTATAAAAATCTTGTAAGTTTGTTGGGAAGCTGGGACTCTGATTTTGGGACATTAGTCCTCAGAGACCCCAGGGCCCTCAATAAAGCACCGCATAAAACAACTTTGTTGTTTTGTGTTTTACTCTCTTTGGATACCGTCAGCACCCCTGCCAGCAGTGCCAGAAAGAATACTTTATACTCCAGGATGATGGGTATTTTAGTGGTAGTGATAGTGATAAACAGTGATAGTGATGGCAATAGTGATACTTTCAGTGATAGGGATACTTTTAGTGACCGTAATATTTTGTATTAGAGGACGATGATTATTTTAGTAATAGTGATAGATAAATATATTTCCAAAAGAAGTAAGTTATTGCTTGTTGCGGTTGTTTCTTGTTTATTGCGGTAGAATGCACAGAGCTGGGAGCACGTCTGGGGCTGTGAAAGCAGCTCTGAGAAACTCCTGCAATGTAGTGCAGGAGCTGTTTGTGCCAGCCTCAGCCTGCCTGCCCAGCAATGGACATTAAAAAGGCTTTCCTGCACCAGAATAAGGACACACTGTTGTGGAGTGACATGCAAAAAATTCTCTGCAAGGCTCATTTGGGATGCTGCCCTGATTCCGAGGAAGGCCTCGGAAGAGAGGGAAGGATGTTCTGGGAAGGATGGCTGTCCAGTGGTGAGCACATCAAGGAGACCTGGGATGCTGACTTAGATCATGGGGGATGTGGCAGTCCCTCCCCAAAGTGCTCAAAGAGGATCAAGGAGCAGAAAGCTGGAGCTGGGCTGTGTGAGATACAGAGGGGAAGGAATGTGATACTGGTCACATTATTAAAAATTTATGTATTAACAGAGACAATAATTACAATAAAAAATGTCAGTCTTTTCTGTCGGATGAAGGGAGTCGCGGACACCAGATGGTTCACCAGCGAAACTCAGTTTATTAACCATATAGTTCTGGTTAAATACATTTCATAATGACCTCATGCATATTGCAGAAATCAAGCTCAATATCAGTCAGCTCCTAGGTCAGCTCCTCCTAAATTGGCATTTCTGTAGTTTATCTTGCTATCTTTGCAGCTAGCTGGCTATGTGCAGGAACTCATTTCTCGTCCTACTTTTTCTCCCTGTTTGCTACTTCTCACAGAGTTCCCACATCTCAAGGATATCCTGCCTCTGAGGGCCTTTGTCTCACACAGTGCCCATTCATAATAAATCTATCTGGCTGTGCCCTCTTTCTAACAGCCAGGTCTGAACTGCACTCTCCATATTTCCCCCGTTTTCTTTTTGAGCTAAAAATGTGTTTTCCAGGTCTTTTCAATTGTACGCTGTATCATCCCCTGTATACAATTAAGGACACAAGGTAACAACAGCAGTATAAACAAAACTACTCCCAGTAATCCTATAGCATAAATCACAACATTCTGTAACCATGGTCCCAAACCCAAACCTTTCAACCATTCATCAAGTCCAAGACCCTCTTCTTCTTTTAATTTATGGAGCCCATCTCGAAGCTCCTTTATTTTAGTGTGGATTGAAACAGAGCGAGCAGATAGATTCATACAACACATACCTTCAAATTCCTCACATCCATGACCTTGTGCTAAAAGCAAAAAAATCTATAGCAGCTCTATTTTGCAACACAGTATGATTAACACTTTGCACATCTGTAGTCAGCATATCCAAAACTTCTGAGGTTTTGTTCAATTCCTCTCTAGCCCAACATCCTAGCTCCTTTGCCAAATTTAAAGCCCTACTTGCTGCCATTGTAGGTAAAAGAGTTGACGTAACCACTCGTCTGAAATCACCCCAAAATGTTGGTGTTCCTACCTTGCTGCATTCTAAATCATGGATTTAGCGCTATTACGGCTATTACTAGCGACCTAGTGCTATTACGGCTCCGTTGCATTAGTAATGACACATGAGGGTGAAACAAGGACAATTTTCCCAAATAGCAGGGTCCTCCTTGTGGTCTAGCTGGTACACCATTCCATGCTCGATCGCCACAAATCAAAAATATCCCTGGTGGCAGTTTTCGTGGTGTTTGAAGGCTACTGCTATTACAATTTGTATAAACCATACCTGTCACCTTATCTATACCTAGAGCAGAATTTACGGTAGCCCAGTGCTTCCTGTTCTGATCCCAATTTTGGTTATTCAATGGTACAAAACTAAACCAGCCTCCCTGTGATGTGTTAGTCATACTAGCGTTTGCACACCCAAAAAGATCCAATTCCTCTGGAGGGGAAAGTAAGGAAGTATTCAGTGACAAAACTATCTGGCATTGACGGAAACCATCGTTCTGGTATTTGTTATGCCCAGGGATTGAAGAGTTAATTTTAGTCATGTTATGAGAACACCAAGTCTGATTTTTCACTAGCCCACAAAACTCACTAGGGGACCATACAGGTAACCCTATCAAGCAGGTACAAAAAGGATTAGTAATTCCTCCTAGGCTTAAGCAGAGGGATGATTGATTGGTTTGATTGGCAATGGTAACCCATATGTTATTCCTTGGTGAATTGAACCGTGTTATCTCTGTAACTTGACCTATCCCAGTAAAGTATAGCAGCAAAAACAAAACAACACTGACAAGCTTCATCATTTTACCGGTGCCTCCTCCTTTTCTCTTTGAGTTTTACTGTCCCGTACCTTTTTATTTTCAATCTGCGTAACCTTTCCAAGCAGTTGTCTAACTCTATATTTGGATCTTCTGGAAAGGGTCCCAATACTGAGTTTTGAGTTAATGGCACCTGACTCCTGGTGCCATTAACTCAAAACTCGAGCAGCTATTATACAAGAATTTCTACCAGCATCTATTCTTTTCCTCCAGTGTTATAAATGCCACCTCACAAATGCTATTGCAAGTTGTTCTGCACTCTCATACAAAGTTAGTCCCTGTCTTTCTGGCAAACCAGTATAGTTCTGTAATGCAGTTACCCAATTCAGTCCTAATACCCAATCAAAACTACATGATTTACACCAAAGTTAGCTGATTTAACCAAAACCTTCGATTACACCCCCCACAATGTATTGCTATCCAAGCAGAGCACGAGCGTTGATTACAAGCACAACAAGCAATTTTTGATAACAGTTCACGATTGTCAAAATCAACATCCAATACCCAGTCCACCCAATTGTCCGGTGGATTGTTCAATGCGTGTCTTGGCTCTCTGTTGAACTGGGCGAGATACTGTAGATCCTCACGAAGCACGAGCAAAAACTTTTGTTGTAGCCGTCTCCAGTCACTACTCTCTAAGTTTCTCCACCATTATTCGTCCCAGACACGCAAGGCTTGACCCATTTAGCAGGTACCCAGCGTGTCCCTGTGGGGGTTGAAATACAAACATAACCTCTTCCCCAGTAAATCACTTCTGCTGGTCCTTCCCAAAGACCTGTTTTGGGGTCTCGATACTGAACCCAAACCTTTTTCCCTGAATTTCACTCCTGATCTTGTTGTTGTTCATGCCTGACAGCTGGTGGCACTTTTTCATCTCCAAACATACACAAATGATTTAAAACATATAACACTTTAGCTAACCTCTCCTGAGGGTCTGCTATCCCATCATGTTTCTTAAGATAGGCCTTAAGTGTGTGATTGGCTCGTTCCACTATGGCTTGACCCGTAGGAGAATGAGGTATTCCTGTAACATGCTTAACTTTCCAAAACTTTAAAAATTGCTCGACTCATTTCCCTACATAGGCAGGGCCATTATCTGTCTTCATCTGACTAGGTACTCCCATCACCGCAAAACAACTAGTCAAATGATCTATAACGTGCAATGCTCTTTCTCCTGCCTGTGCTGTTGCCCACATATACTTACTGTATGTGTCTATGGTTACATGCACATATTTAAGCCTGCCAAATTCTGAAACATGTATCACATCCATTTGCCAAATCTCATTTCGCTTTAAACCATGAGGGTTGACCCCACATCCTAGGCCTACCCCACTATTCTGATAGCTACAGATAGGGCATGCTCTTACTATGGCCTTAGCTTCCTGAGCAGTGATTGTGCAACTCCTCATCAACCCTTTTGCATTCTGATGAAAAAGATCATGCATCTCACGAGCTATTTCAAAACTATTGCCTTGTCCTTCTGCGGTCATAACCAATCGGTCAGCTCTAGCATTACCTTCCCCTAAACCAATATCCCATTTATGGCTCCTAATGTGAATGATACAGTAAGGGATTTTCCCTAATCTGTAATCCTCTTTGTAATTGTAACAATAACTCATAAAGCCGTCTATTAGTAACTTCCTTTACCGATGCATCTTCCAACCTTTATGCTACCCCAGTCACATAAAGAGAGTCCGTGACTGCATTTAAAGGACCTGTAAAAGTAACATGCCCATACAACTGCAAGCAATTCAAGAGTTTGGAGACTGTCCTCGGGGCATGCATCCAAAAGTTTATGTTGCCATGTATCCTCAGTTTTCCATGTGACAGCTGCCCTCCTTGATTTCTTGCCTGCGTCTGTGAATACTGTAATTGCATTTGAAATTGGCTGCTCCTGACCTAAAGGTCGAGTAATCCATTGCCATTCTCCTAACCATTGTAGCTGTTTTGGAAAAAGTGGTCCAGTAAGAATACATGCATTTGATTCCAACAAAGCTTCCTGCAGCTCCTTGGAGTTCAATAAAAACCAGTCTAAGTCCTCATTTTTTTATTGGCAGATGTATAGTTGCTGGCGACGTTCCAGTGACTTCTAGTATCCGTAGCCTGCCTTTTTTAATTCAAGCAGCAAGCTGATCCATTTGTGTGCTAATTGTTTTCCTTAACTGTAAAGGTGGAGACAACCATTCCAATACCCTGAGTTCCTCCGTGTTCTTTTCAAATTGGGTAAGCGCCCCTAACAAATGTTTCAATGAGTGCCAAATTGTAAGAGTCAGGGGAACATCTGGCAAATGACGCTGAACAAACCCTTCTGTGACACAGCGCAGAATGTGGCTTAAGGGGACACGTTGCTCTGGTGTAACTGTAACAACAGCTGCGGGATCTGTGCCTTTCAGCAGCGGCCGAAGGGATTCTAAGAGTGAATTTGGTATCCCCACAATAGGTTTTAGCCACTGTAAATCCCCTAAAAGCTTTTGTGCATCACAAAGATTTTTTATATCCAGCTGTAATTCCAGTTTCTGTGGCTTTATTAGGCTTTGAGTAATAGTCCAGCCTAAATACTTCCATGGAGATGTTTTTTGCACCTTTTCTGGAGCTATTATTAAGGATGCTTGCTTTAAGGTAGCCTCAATGTACTGAATCTGATCATCTCTAAAGGGGTGTGGCTGAGCAAACAAAATATCATCCATATAATGGTAAATAATTGTGCCGGGCCAGGCAACTCGTAATGGCTGTAGTGCTGCATCAATGTATAGCTGACATAACATAGGCGAGTTGCGCATGCCTTGTGGAAGTGTCGTCCATTCAAACCGCTTATCAGGTTCACCTCTGTTAATGGCTGGTAAGGTAAATGCAAACCGTTTGGTATCCTGAGGGTGCAACAAAATCGTGAAGAAACAATCCTTTAAATCAATGATTAGTAAGCACCAGCCCTGTGGCAACATGGACGGATTAGGTAATCCTGGCTGCAACGCTCCCATAGGTTCCATTTGACCATTTACAGCCCTTAAATCATGCAGTAATTGATACTTGCCCAATTTCTTCTTGATGACAAAAATTGGTGTATTCCATGGACTGGTAGATAATTTAAGGTGTCCCTGTTGATACTGTTCATTCACCAATTGGTGTGCCTGGTATAAGCTTTCCCCTTTTAGTGGCCATTGCTTCACCGTTACTGGGTTATTAGTAGTCCAGGTAAGTGGAATGGGGAAAGTCCAAGCAATGGCAATTACCCCAAAGGGTGCTCATTGGACAACACCACCCCCAGTTGGACTAAAACATCCCTTCCAATCAGACACTGCACTGTTGAAGGTAAAGGAACCACCGACAAAACTGTAGATAGTCCTTGTCCACCTGAAAACACCTGAGGTGTTTTCTTTGCCAAGGTAAAACCTCCCACTCCTGTGACTGTATCCGCTGTGGCAAAAAGAGGCCAGTGCTTTGGTCAGTATTGAGGTGATACAATACTGGTATCTGCTCCTGTATCCAATAGTCCTTGTGCAACTTTTTCCTCTCCAGCATATGTGATTGTAATTTGTGGTTTTGGTCGATCCCTTAAGTCCATAGTGAATAATGTTAGTCCAGATGACCCAAATCCCTGGTTCCCCCTAGGTAAATCCTGTTGTGGAGTTATTCCCTCAGTTATTTGCGGCAGGGGGACCAACTGAGCAATCCGCTGTCCTTTTGGGATTTTAAGTGGTGGAAATAAAGTATGAACCATGATTTGTATTTTCCCAGGAAAGTCAGCATCGATAACACCTGACAATAAAAACAGTCCTGCCAGTGAGGCTGAAGAACGTCCAATTAATAAAGCACCATAAGCCTTTCCATGAATTTGAATAGGTCCTTTTGTGCCCGTTGGAATTTTAGTGGGGCGCGTCTTCATCAGGGTTACTTCTACGTTGGCTGTTAAATCGAGTCCCAGGCTCCCTGCTGTGGCGGGTTGCAGTCTGCAGACGGCGCTGTTGCTGCAGTGGATAATCCCGGACGGTCGGCAGAGGTGGCGGCCAGGTACCGTAGGAGCCCGAAGAGAAGCAAGAGCTGCTAAAGCCTAAGCTGCCTGCTTTTGTAACCCTATTCCTAGCTGCTCTATAGCTTTTACTAAAAATGCTTGTGTGCCTACGGACTGACGTGCCATTCGAATGCCCCCTCAATAGACCAATTTGCTCCTAGTGTAGCTATATGGACCTAGTCCTAACAACTCTTCCATAGTCACTCCGTGGAGTGGATCTCCTGGCTGCCTTTGAATCAAGAGTGACTGATTTACTTGTGCCTGCCAATGAGCATTAAATAGTAGCTGCTGATGTTGTGTAAGCATTAGCTTCACAAGCCCTCTCAAATCATTTGGTATTAGCAACTGTGTATTAAACAGATAGTCCAGCATCTGTTTCACTGGCTCACTCTTAAACCCATACTGACTGACAGTCTGCCTCAGCTGTGTTAAAAGCTTCCAATCTAAGGGTGAGTAGCCAGCATCAGTTTGGATGTGCTGCCCTTGATCATCATATACTGGATTGTAAACAACTGGATAAGCCATAGAGTTTGCAGCCTCGATCATGTCTTCATCACCCAACGTTAACCCCTCACGGGCCACCTTACTCCAAGCCTCGCTCCTTTGCTTTGCCATCTCCTCCCACAGGTTGCTCTGCGGAGGATCCTGTGGGAGGATCAGGCTCCAGCTCTTTTAGAGGTGGAGGGGGTTCTGGGGGTTCTGGCCACACGACTGCTTTCCTCTGGTTGCTTAAATCAGACTTTTCGGGCTCTGTCCGGCTACTACCTTCACACCTTTCTGGCTCTGTCTGGCTACTACCTTCTTCAGGGGGGGCAGATGGCGTTACAGGAATCGACACCCGACTTATTCCTGGGGCTAACGGCTCATCCTCCCCTCCGTATCCTAGATTTTTCCTGTCAGCCTCCACTGCCTTTTCTGCTGCCTTTTTCTCTGTTACTTGCTGTAGCAAAAAGTTATAAATAACACGCCAAGCCTTTGCTAACTTTTTCAAGGTCTTATCATCGTCTAAAACACCATCCCATAATAAATCTCCTAGCTTTTTCCATTCAGTTAGCTCATGCACTGTGTGGGGGTTAGCAAAGCAACCTTTTGACTCTCCCCATGCTAGTAATCCCGGGAGCCCTTTTTTAAGATCTACTCCCTTTAACCCTTTCTTTTCTAAGATATTAGTAAATAGATCATATGTCACTTGCCTCTCCACTGTTATTCGTCAGCGCTGTTGCAGCTTTTCAGGCTCCGGTGACACGTATGGCCCAAAGCACCTATATATGCCTTTGGGGGCGCCTCTCCTTGCTTCGCTGGACGACGTCCCCGCTGCTAAAGGACCCAACGCTACTTCACCAACCGTTGCACGTTCTCCCCTGACTTCTTTTATTCGAGAAGCAGGGATCACGTCAGGCACTCACCATTTGTCGGATGAAGGGAGACGCGGACACCAGATGGTTCACCAGCGAAACTCAGTTTATTAACCATATAGTTCTGGTTAAATACATTTCATAATGACCTCATGCATATTGCAAAAATCAAGCTCAATATCAGTCAGCTCCTAGGTCAGCTCCTCCTAAATTGGCATTTCTGTAGTTTATCTTGCTATCTTTGCAGCTAGCTGGCTATGTGCAGAAACTCATTTCTCGTCCTACTTTTTCTCCCTGTTTGCTACTTCTCACAGAGTTCCCACATCTCAAGGATATCCTGCCTCTGAGGGCCTTTGTCTCACACAGTGCCCATTCATAATAAATCTATCTGGCTGTGCCCTCTTTCTAACAGCCAGGTCTGAACTGCACTCCCCACACTTTTCCCACTCACTCTGGGAAAAAAGCCAAAGCTGGAAAAAAACAGGAAAAACACCAGTGCTGTGATGTTTTCTTAAGCAAGTGTGGCAGTTGCAGGTTGTGTGCGGCTCCTTAATTGCTGTTTTGGGACTTAAATTTTGGTTCAGGGAGATTAAGTCTGGAATGTAGGATTGTGAAGGAGGAGGCTTTCCAGGAGGAAAGAAGTGACAGACTGCCTGTCTCAGATGGAGAAAGCGAGGAACTGCAAGAAACCAGCACAGCAGGGAACTGCTGTCCTGGGCTCATGACTCAGATTCACTGTGGTCCTACAGGCCTTTCCCCATGCCCACTCCAGCTCAAGCACCTAGAGCCAAAGCTGGAGGTGTGAGTGCAGCAAAGCTGTTGTCCAAGGAATGTGGCAGAGCTCCCTGAGGCTGACTGTTGCCTGCAGTGTGTGGGGAGGATATTGCCAGCAGCAATTGCCAGAGAGATGCTTAAAGGCATCTCTGGATCCTGTGGGGTTTTGGAGGGTTTCTTATACTTCTGGCTCAAGCAGTAAAGACTGTCCCAAGACAATGCTATTCCCTTTGGAGTGGTGAGGAGGAACTACTGAGCTCCTCACCCTCGTCCCTCTCCTCTCCACAGTAGCTCCAGCTCCACCTCTGGGCTGTCTCTCATGGGCCTCTCTCAGCAGCCTCTGAAATACCCCACCTCATGAGAGGGCAGCCCAAGGCTCTTTTCAGAAGAGAGCTGGGCCTCAACCCTCAAACCAAGCCTCACAGACTCGTGTCATATGGGCATCCACACTTGCAGTCCTGCAGATGCAAATGTGAACTGAGAGCTGTGGGACATACATAGTCATTGCCTGCAGTACCATTTCTGAAATGACTTGGCTGCTTCTGGAAGACTTGACATGCCTCTTGGTCCCTGTTGCTGAGACACCAGAGCCAGAGGAACCCATCTCTGAAGACAATAATCCTTCTGGGCATCTGACGCACACTGTGGGATTATTCCTAGTGCAGAGTACAAACACTGCCTCTTGCATTGTCTTTTCTCCTGCCGGGGTCAGCTGCTGGGCCAGAAGCCGAGACTCCTGGACACCGTGACCTGAGCAAGTACTACTTCCTAGGGTGCAGTAGGAAAATACCTCTGTATTCAACGGGCTGCAGCAAAAACCGCCCCTGGGTTTCTCCTTCTGTGTTGCTCTGTCCAGCTACCAGTCCCTTGGTTTCTCCCTATAGCCCTGTTCTTTCTCAATGGGGCCGTGAGGGGCGGGCACGGGGCTGTGGGGCTGTGCCGGCCCCGCTTCCCGGGCCGCGGCTCCAGCTGTTCCCGCTGGCTCGGAGCGGCCCAGCTCCGGCCGCAGGGGCGACGCGCCTTTGCCGGGCCCGATTCGCCGCTGTCGTGCCCTACAGCAGAGCTTCCCGCCGTGTCCCGGCTGCTGAGAACGGCTTCCGGGGCCGTTCGCCTGGGACCTTGAGCCGAGCGTGGCACAGGGAGCGGAACCCGAGAGCGAAGTCTGGGCTGGGGCGGGAGGGACGTTATTGAAGCTTTGGAGGGACAGCAAGATAGGGAGTGGGAAAGAACGGGGATATGGCGAGCAACCTACGGACCGGAAACTGGACAGAACAACACACAAGGAGAAACCCAGGGGCAGATTTTGCTGCAATAAATGCAAACGTTTTTTTCCTGCTGCAGCGGTTGCTCCGAGCCAGCGGGAGCAGCTGGAGCCGCGGCCCGGGAAGCGGGGCCGGCACAGCCCCACAGCCCCGTGCCCGCCCCTCACGGCCCCGTGAGCAATGGCGGCAGCGGGGGCAAGGAGGCCGCGGGCTGCGGGCAGCGCTGCCTCCCTGCCGGGCCACACGAGGCAGGCGGCTTCAGCAGTACCACAGGTGGTGGGGACACTGGTCCCACAGCTGGTGACGAGCAGCCGAGCAGCACCATGCCGGAGGATGTTTAGGGAAAGACTGGGTGTATAGCCAGTTAAGGAACAAGGGCAGTGTTCATCTGTGCCTCCCCTCGGACACGAATAGAGGGCCCGAGGTGGCCTTCAGACCCAACGCCCAGGCAGCTGGGCAGTGAGCCAGGGTTCTGGCTAGGAGATGTCACCAAGACACCTTCTAGCCTGGTACAGCCCTCTGCTCATTATGTGCTGCAGCCTTCAAGGTGGGCAGTGATCTGTCCTTGCTTCCAGAGGATGGCATTGGCCGAGTTTTTGTAGCTTGTCAGCTGAAGGCTCCTTATGAACCTTCTAGAGACACCCCAGGGGTGGAAATCTGACAGTGCCTCTGTGCTTGCAGCTCTATACCCCCGGGTCTTAATTGGTGCTTCAAGAACAATTATACCATCGGGGAGCTCACAGACACCACTTTGTCATGAGATCAGAGAGCTCTGTTTGATGTGAGGTTCCACAGCCCCACTGTGTTGTTCAGTGCTCACTCTGGGCAACACTGCAGCAGCAGCAGCAGCAGCAGCAGCAGCAGCAGACTGTTGCGAGCAGGGGGGATCATGGTCTGGAGCCACTTCCTCCTGCTTCTCTTTCTCCTGGCCCTGCAAGGCCAGAATGCCCAGAGTTCTCCAACACCTGGGCAGGGAGCAGGTAGGCAGGCAGGGGCCAGCACACAGCCCTGTCTGGCAGCAGTGGGGCCGGGACTAGGGCTGGCTGAGCCAGGAGGCCACCACGGTGCAGGCAGAGGGGCAGACACACCAGTGGAGGTGTGAAGGCCTGCAGCTGCTTTAGGGTGCAGCATGGAGAGAGGTTCCTAAGGAGGAAGGAGGTCGGAAGGGGCAGTTCATGCCCAGAACCTCAGCACCGGTAATCCATCACTCCGCTCTGGTTATCATCACTCAGCTCTGGTTATCCAGCCTACCAGCCTGGCCCCAGGGGTGACCTACCCATTGGTCATGTGGACACGCCATGGCTTTTTACTTCATGTGAGAGCTGCCAGCTCAGTGTCCCAAGGGAGCCAGAACTCCCTGCAACTGTGAAAATACAGAACCACCTGTGTGTGCCCTATCAGTACCTTCCCCATGCAGGCCTTGAGGTGTGACCATGAGGGCAGTACATGTGATAATGTATTCTTGTGGTGGTTGGTTGTAGTTGTGGACACAGAGAATGCTCTTTCAACCCCTGAGCTAGAGTCAGACACCATGCTGATTCCAAGCTGGTACCTTAGGCGTGAGTAATCAGTCTCTACTGCCTTCACAAGAATGAGCACTCCTTTTCCCTGTGCTTTTCATGAGAAATACACCTTCATTGGTATAACATCCTTTTGTAAATCTGACATAGGGAAGAATTATGATGCGCTTCCTGAAGGATTCCCTGATGTTGCAGAGGAGCTCCTGACAGCCGTGGATGAAGTCCCATCTGGTTAGTTTATCCCATTCTGTTAACCCTGGGATCTGGGAAGCTGAGCTTTTGGTTCCTGTAGGGATGTGCTGTATCCTTCTGGACAGCCAGAAGCGCTCAGTCAGAGTCTTGCTGCAGGGACACTCCATTTCACACCTCCTGGAGTGAGCCATAGAGATGGTCCAGCACAGTGTCTGCTCACAGCTGTGATTCCAGATGATTGCCAGGGGCATCTTCAGCTGCTGTGTGCAGACATTGGCATCCAGATTTTGGGAAATGGCCTGTGCAGAATTTGTGTTTGCCTCACAGTCAGCACAGCATGGAGGCAGAAATAATATCCCGTGAAGTCTTGGCTGCCCCTGCCAAACCTCAGGCTCCGGGATGGGTTGAAGCTGGACCCCAAGTGTGTGGTTGAACCTGAAGGTATTCCTTCTGTGGGTCATTTGGTCAATTAAGTCTTGGGTGGTTTGGGTCTGCATTTCTTGTTGCATTGCAGAAAATCCTGCTGTCAAATCTCTTGCTCCTTAGACAGACACTGTCTTTAGGGACAGTGGGCTCCTCACTGCCACTTGCCAGAATGCTCAGGCGATGGTACTGTGCTTGTGGTAAGGGGCAGTGTCTTCTAGTTAAAGTGTCCAATGTTTTTTGTGTAGTATAGCGACAGATCCTGAGACTTTGCCATAAACCTTCCCTATGGAAAAAAATGACAGTGTGCCAGACCCAGGTGAAGAAAGAGAAGCAATACAAGACACCAGCACAGTTGCTAAGCCTCAGGAATATTCAGGTGAGTGTTTGGGCAATGCTGTCTTGGAAGAAGAGCACCATTTCTGCTGTGTCCCTGCCGTGCTCTCCATGCATGAATTGCAGCTGCCCAGCACACAGCCCTGGCCTGCAGCTTGGAAGAAGAGACAGGGGCAGTGCTGCTCCCTGGCACACACTGGGCTTTTCCCCATGAGAACGTTATGGGATCCCTCTTGGTCCCTGTTGCTGAGACACCAGAGCCAGAGGAACCCATCTCTGAAGATAATAATCCTTGGGCATCTGAAGCACACTGTGGGACTATCCCTAGTGCAGAGTACAAACATTGTCTCTTGCATTGTCTTTTCTCTTGCCAGGGTCAACTGCTGGGCAAAAAGCCGAGACTCCTGGACAGTGGGAATTCAGCAAGAAGTACCTCCTAGCATCTGTTGGAGTCTCGTCTGTGCTGCTGCTTGCAGCAGTGGTTGGGTACATAGTCATGTATCAGCTGCTGAAGAGAGACATGTGAGTTATTCATTGCTGCCACTGGCAATGAAGTTCTTGCTCCCTGTTGGAGTGCCCAGGCAGCTCTGTGGAAACTGCTGCAGTGCAATGTATTAGCTGTACTCCAAATTCATATCTATGAGGAGTCTTGGAAATCTGTTGCTGCAGGAGGGCCCAGGAAGACAAAGAGGCAACAGGAAAGGACTGGGACTCTTCCTGGGAAAGCTGTGGCCTGCTTAGAGTTGAAACAGAGTCAGGAGAAGGATCGGGAAGTGGCAAGAGACCCCAAGCCCAGAGGTTGGGGAACAGCTGCTGTCTGTTTCCTGAGGTCTTTGCAGCAGAGCTTGCTCGGCTGTATAAGAACAAGCGTGCAGACCCATCACCTCTTTCCACGTGTCCCTTCTGTGCTCTGGCTGATGGTGCCACTTCACGGGACTGCTGGATTACCCTGGACTCACCTCAGCCCACGGCAGCCTGGTGCCCCTGCTACCAGTACCAGGAGGAATACTTTATGTTAGAGGATGAAGATTAGTGATAGTGATAGTGATTCTTTTAGTGACAGTGATACTTCATATTAAAGGACGGTGATTATTTTAGTGATAGTGATACTGATACTTTTAGTGATAATGATAGTAGTACTTTGTATTAGTGGATGATGATTGTTTTTGTGATTTTGAAAATAAATCTATGTACAAAAGTAGTATAGTGATAAACAGTTAAAGTGATAGTATAAACAGTGATAGTGATAGTGATAGTGATAGTGATAGTGATAGTGATAGTGATAGTGATAGTGATAGGATAGTGATAGTGATAGTGATGATAGCCATCCAGCATCCTCTTCATACGGCTGCAGGATTACGCTGGACTCACCTCAGCCTACACCATCATGGTGCCCCTGTACCAGTGCCAGGAAGAATACTTTATATTAGAGGATGATGTATAGTTTATTGATTAGGATAAATAGTGATAGTGATAAATAGTGATAGCGATAGCGATAGCGTTAGCGATCTAGCAGCCTCTTCATGGGACTGCAGGATTTCCCTGGACTCACTTCAGCCCGCACCATCCCAGTGCCCCTGCCAGCAGTGCCAGAAAGAATACTTTATATTCCAGGATGATGTGTATTTTACTGGTAGCGACAGTGATAAACAGTGATAGTGATAGCAATAGTGATACTTTCAGTGATAGGGATACTTGTAGTGATAGTGATATTTTGTATTAGAGGATGATGATTATTTTAGTAATAGTGATAGATAAATATATTTCCAAAAGAAATAAGTTATTGCTTATTGTGGTTGTTTCTTGTTTATTGCGGTAGAATGCACAGAGCTGGGAGCACGTCTGGGGCTGTGAAAGCAGCTCTGAGAAACTCCTGCAATGTAGTGCAGGAGCTGTTTGTGCCAGCCTCAGCCTGCCTGCCCAGCAATGGACATTAAAAAGGCTTTCCTGCACCAGAATAAGGACACACTGTTGTGGAGTGACATGCAAAAAATTCTCTGCAAGGCTCATTTGGGATGCTGCCCTGATTCAGGAAGGCCTCGGAAGAGAGGGAAGGATGTTCTGGGAAGGATGGCTGTCCAGTGGTGAGCACATCAAGGAGACCTGAGATGCTGACTTAGATCATGGGGGATGTGGCAGTCCCTCCCCAAAGTGCTCAAAGAGGATCAAGGAGCAGAAAGCTGGAGCTGGGCTGTGTGAGATACAGAAGGGAAGGAATGTGATACTGGTCACATTACTAAAAATTAATTTATTAACAGAGACAATAATTACAATAAAAATGACAGTCTTTTCCCACTCACTCTGGGAAAAAAGCCAAAGCTGGAACAAAACAGGAAAAACACCTGTGCTGTGGTGTTTTCTTAAGCAAGTGTGGCAGTTGCAGGTTGTGTGCGGCTCCTTAATTGCTGTTTTGGGACTTAAATTTTGGTTCAGGGAGATTAAGTCTGGAATGTAGGATTGTGAAGAAGGAGGCTTTCCAGGAGGAAAGAAGTGACAGACTGCCTGTCTCAGATGGAGAAAGCGAGGAACTGCAAGAAACCAGCACAGCAGGGAACTGCTGTCCTGGGCTCATGACTCAGATTCACTGTGGTCCTGCAGGCCTTTCCCCATGCCCACTCCAGCTCAAGCACCTAGAGCCAAAGCTGGAGGTGTGAGTGCAGCAAAGCTGTTGTCCAAGGAATGTGGCAGAGCTCCCTGAGGCTGACTGTTGCCTGCAGTGTGTGGGGAGGATATTGCCAGCAGCAATTGCCAGAGAGATGCTTGAAGGCATCTCTGGACCCTGTGGGGTTTTGGAGGGTTTCTTATACTTCTGGCTCAAGCAGTAAAGACTGTCCCAAGACAATGCTATTCCCTTTGGAGTGGTGAGGAGGAACTACTGAGCTCCTCACCCTCGTCCCTCTCCTCTCCACAGTAGCTCCAGCTCCACCTCTGGGCTGTCTCTCATGGGCCTCTCTCAGCAGCCTCTGAGATACCCCACCTCATGAGAGGGCAGCCCAAGGCTCTTTTCAGAAGAGAGCTGGGCCTCAACCCTCGAACCAAGCCTCACAAACTCGTGTCATATGGACATCCACACTTGCAGTCCTGCAGATGCAAATGTGAACTGAGAGCTGTGGTGTTGTGGAGAGGCTTTAAAAAGAATAAATTTTGAAAGAACAAAAATGAGGCTTATTGCATGAAAAAAATGTTTATTATAGAAGAAACAACTGGAAGCTAAGTCTCTGTATAAGCCCGAGACTTTATCAAGAATTTAGAACAATGGAGCTGCAATAGTGGGGGCGTTTCCAGGTGTGTCGTGACCTCCAGCCTTTTAAAAGTCTTTTCAGTGAACTTATTGGGGCACTCAGGATCCATGGTGTGACTGGTCTATTTTCCAGTCTCTGATTGGTTTATAACTTGGCTCGTCCCGGACCAATAGTTTTGACATTCTCGCCCCTCATTGGCTGGTCTCTCTTTCAGTCCTGGTTCGAATTATGGCTGTGTTTCATGATGTAATGTTTCTGGAAATTTCTCAGTAATTTCAAAAAGACTGACACCCTATCTCCTCCTCAGTTACACTCTCCCTCCATACCTACACAACACCTGGTTTCTTACACAACCTGTTATAATCTGTTACTTGCATTAATAAAATATTCAACCTTACATCCATATTTTACAGTTTAATTAAACATTCAATCTCTAAAATTTTAAATTTTATTTTATTTATAACAATCCCTCTCTAATTCTTTGATCAGGCCTTTTGCCCACATCAACCTTAACTTATTAAACTGGATTTTCATAATTTTTGTAAAACTTCCTTAACTGATACTTTGCATACATCTCTTTTGCATTCCCTGTTTCTTCTTCTCTTTGGCTTTCTTTCATCATCATAATTTTCTCATCATTCAGCCTTTCAAGAGAAGTCTGGACAATGTTATTTATCATTCTAATTATACAAGGTATTAATCAAGGAAGGAAAATCAAAACTATGAGTGCCCCTCCCACTATTAATAGTATATTTTTCCACCATTTTCCATTCCAGATATTATCCCACCTACTGGCTTTTATCAATGGGGTTCACCATTGTACTGGTACATGTGTGAGTTTTCTAATTCTAGTGGTAATATTTTTAATTAATTCCCTATGATCATCAATTTCTATGCAGCATTCAGATGAATTGAACTTTCCACATAACCCTCCTTCTTCAGCCAGCAGGTAATCTAGGGCTAGCCAGTTCCAGTATATGGTGGTCCATATTTGGTGATCTTGTGCTGACAACAGATCTAAGACTAAGTCTGTCTCATTAGAAATCACTTCTCGAAGAGCTTGTGTAAAATTGTGCCTGGCAGGTAGTTTGGGTCCGATCCGGCTAGATACGGACCTCAGCCCTTACAATCTTACATAGAACAAAGGCAAAAGACAAAGGGCACTCTCCTCTCGGGAACAAAGTCCTATTTTATTTCCCAGATAAGAGACACCAGATGGTCCAGGTGACTTTTCCACTTCCCAGGTGGAAAAGAGGGTGGAGATCTCCTCCCGGGGGGATTTTAAGCTGAGGGGAAGGGGGGCGGAGGAAGGGGGTCACAGCCAATGAGATACAAGTGAGGAAGAGGTGAGGAGAGGAGTAAACGTGGGACCAACCATTGCCATTGGGCTTTTGGGAGGAACTGGGAAATAGGACAGACCATGTACCAAACACCCAGTGCAAAAAACAGCAACTAAATAAACCAGTGCAATACAACAAGATTGTAATCTTAGCATGCAAATGGGGGTTCTATATAATCATGAGCATTCCTGTGCCCCGGTGGCAGGGCCATAGGTTTCAATAATTCTCTCTGGGGCCTACTTTTCTGAAGCGGCAAGCTATGGATAAGTTTGTGGGGAAGGCTTGTCCTTCCCTTTCACCTGGCAAGCGTCCAGCACCGCTTGTAGTGGGGACACTATCCTGGGTTGCACTACCCTGGACAGTGCCTAAGGAGACTGTTCCACGCTATGGTGGAGACAGCTTCCTGTGGCGGACGAGGCTTGCGGCAACAGCCAACAGAAATAAGACAGTGGACTCCAGCCGAGGGTGCAGTTAGGTTTAATAAATCCTGAGGAATCCCACAGTTGAAGACAAAATTACAGGGATGCATCAGCTTATATGGAGCAAGGGAAACAGGGGAGGAGTCAGCCTTTGGGCGAATGGGAAACCAGAGGGGAGTGGAATACAGAGGATTGACATTAGGAGCAGACCAATGGGGATACATTGAGGGAGAGGCCCTGGCCCCTGAGCCAATCACTCAACGCTCCAGCTAGAAGTTTCTAGAAGGAAGGGAGGGAGCGCCGAGTGACAGACCGGGCACCAGGGAGGGATCAAAAGAAGGATAACTGGGTTTGGGAGGAGCAGGGATGACAGGCAGTGTGGAGGAGGGTGGAGTGAACCAAGCCTGAACCATAAAAAACTGAGAGGGAAACAGAACAGTCCAACACGACACAACACTCTTCATCCCCTCATTTCTGTGTTCCTCTAATTAGGTCTCTTTTTCTATGTTTTAATTAATCATGAAGGGGAATCCCTAAATCCTGACTGTCATTTCTTGTAAAGTAAAGGGAGTAAAAAGAATGATGGTTTTACCACACCTAATTTACAACTCTCCTCCCAGTCTTTTGGTACCATAACATAAGCCCTCTTTCCACAGATCCACTACAATCCTTTCAGGGCTTTCCAGAATTTTGGTGATTTTGTATTTCTAATTTCATTTTTGTTCCAAAATTTAGACAGGTAGGGCTCATCTTGGTAGGGATTTGGTTCATTATACACTTGTTCAGTTGTTCTCTCTGTATATATATCCAGCCTTGTTTTTGCTCTTGAGCCCAATACAGATGTTTACTCTGGGGAATTCACCACTCATGGGTGTCATTGGTGGTTAGATACCTCTTACAAGACAGTTCACCTACATAAGAAAGAAAATTCAGTCCCTTTCTCCATATACACTCTTCCCCAATTACCTCAGACTTTAAGTTCCAAACCTCTTCTTCATTTTGTCTGTCTGGTCTTCAGTCTCCATCTAGATCTTTTATTAATTTTAGAGTTTCTTGAGGCCTGAGTGCGATACCCTCCCAGGGCCGTATTTCTGCTGTCCTGGTATCTCCATGTGTCACCGACATAGTTTATGAAAAATCCTTTACTTAGGAATTTTCCTCTCCTGAGAGCTGAGAGGTCTCAGGAACAAACTGTAAACAATTCTTATCTGCTGCTGTGGAATGCGACAGGAAGGTCTGTGATTGGCCCCATCAGACTGTTTCCAGTTAGGGGCCTATCACAGGACAGCCCTGTCCAGTGTCTCGGGCTGAGAAGACTTTTCCTTTACACATTCTTTTCTATTCTTAGGATAGCCTTGGTAGTGAAATCTCTAGCTTTATTCTTTTAGTATAGTTTTTATATCTTATCTATCATATAATAATAAATCAAGCCTTCTGATACATGGAGTCAACTTTGTCATCTCTTCCCTCATCCTGGGACCCCAGAAAACCATGTAACATCCATGTATCCAACAATTCGACATGTTGAATTCATGGCTTATTCTTTCTACTAGATCTAAATACAAATTCTTTCCATTGTTAATTTTATCTCTACCCCTGGTTTAACTACTCCTTTTATTTCTTTTTCCTTTATTAAGTTCAGTCCTTTAATGATCTTTTTTCCTGCTTTTTTGCCAGTGCACAACCATCTTTATAGGGCATTCCCTCACTAGTTTTTGTTTATGGGTCTCTATATTTTCAAGTAGCCAGTAAGTTTTCCCATCTTCCACACAGGTTTTTAAATGTGACAAGTCAACACATCCAGGGTTAGGATTAGTGTGGATTCTGAGAACTGCACTTCACGCATTTGCTGCATAGATAGTATGGTAGCACTTATCACAGGGGTTTGGTGGGCTCCCCTGGGAGCTCACAGCCATTGTTGCTATCAACACCCATTGGGGTCCAGTACAGTTTACTCCCTTGATTTTCATGGTCTTCTCAAGATGGTAAGAGTGTTGTTACCTGAGCCAGGCTTGCCCTCTGTGCTTGTATTCTTACTGGTTTCTGTTGCAGTGTGTGATTTTATAGTGTCCCAGCTGTGCAACAACAGGGGTGTGACATACGCCCTGCAAGCCCTGCAGATCCCACATATCAGTGGTCTGGCACAGGAACAGAGAACAGCGACGCAGATCTTGGGGTAGAACTGGGATGATTTATTATTACACTTCAGGCTCCCAGAGCCCAGGACTCCAAGACCTAGACTAGGGAGTATTTTATATCACAAGTCAGGAATCCACAGGGAGTGGCTGAGTCACAGAAAGATTGACATTTAACAGAACTGAATAACAATCAGGGTACAGGTCTAATTTTAGCACGCTGGATAGAGATGAAGAGTTAACACTATTCTAAAAGGTGGAGGGAGGATAAGTCCAGAGAAGACCAACAGAATAAAGATGTCATAGTACAAAGGGATTAAAAACTCACTAATAAGACAGTAGGCAAGCTAAGAAAACCTAAAGGAAAACACTCCACAACATCGCCCCCTTTCCTTTTAGAAAAGAGAGGGGAAGGTTCTGGAGTTCAAATAAACTGATGAAGGGTATAGGCATAACAAAACATAACTCATATAACAGATAAGGACAATCAGATTTACAGACAGTACTTTCATAACATATAACAAGTTACTAAACGGACAAAGGAAGTTTAGAAATTTTTAGAAAAAGGAATAACTAATTATTGCTATAATGCATTAGGAGAGAAATGTTCTTTTCTTACACAGAATGCAACTTAATCTGATATCTTTCCAGCAAAAAATTAACAAATTCACAATGAAATGCAGAGGGATTTCTGGGGTCTGACAAATAACCAAGGAGAACTAATTGTAAATTCTCTGTAACATGAAGTACTTCTGGACATCGATTATTCCCTAAGCACTGTCGCTGAATGGTGAAGTGGTTTTGCTAATTTGACTTTTCATCTGTCGCTTTCTCTTTTTCGCATCTTTATCCATTGGCTAATTACTGAGCGGACAATAACTTAAAATAATTAACTTACAGAAATTAGCTTTAAGAATGTGACATGAAGTAGAATAAAGTTATTAATAATCAAACAACTACTCTTTCAATTTAAACAAGGAAACTTTAGAAGAGACAAGTTTTAAGGAACATTTGTAGTATCCAGGAACTATATTTAAAGCAATCAAATCTGCTTTGGATTAAACAGTTTCTGAACTTTTTGTAGTCAGGGCTTAAATTTATGATTCTGAGATTAAGAGTTCTAGCACTAAATTGATTGAGAATGAACTGGCTCCTGGTTACTGTGGTTTTCAACAAACTAAAATTTCTTTTTGTTAAAACAATTGTAAATTATTTTACAGTAGGATGTGACACTGTTGCTGCGGTTACAGGGAGATGTTCCCTGACTGCTCACTCCCCAAGACCGATGCAGGAGAGGGGCCACCCCTGGATCGGTGTGGAGACTTTCCCGGGTGGCTGTGCATACAAGGGGCCCATTGGCTGTGGCGTGGGTGGCACAGCAGTAGCACAGTATGAAGAACCAAGGTAAAGGAATAGGGAGTGATAACCTGTTTGAGTTCCAAGGAACTTTATTTCCCCAGGGGAGTCGGGGACAAGTGACATGCCCTCCTTGTAATGGAGGGCAACAGAACTGCTTTTAAGGAAGGGGGGGAAGAAAGGGAGGACACAACTTTTCACCTTTAGGAAGGCATTAGGGCAGGGGTGCGGGGTAAGAGCTATCCAATGGAAGCCAACAAGGGGAAGGAGCAAACCTTACAATCCAATCTTGCTTCGAGGAAGGGATAAAGGACAGGGAACATACCTGAGAAAAAGGGTATACTACCTTTGACAGACAAGGGTAAGAGAAGGGAACAAGGGAGGTACAAGGAGACTGACATACACCTGGCAGGAAAATCTTGGGGCACACAACTCAGGACTGAACCATCAGGGAAGCCAAATGGGGTACATGGAATGAACCATTACAAACTTATAACAAGGAGTATTTATTACAGAACAACAAACTGTAAAAAAACAGACTACCACAAGGATATAAAGTAATGAAACACCAGTCACACTACTTGGCTGGTAAACACTACTTGGTTCTGCTGAAACTTATGGATGGTTATTCTCATTTCACTTGGGACTTGCCCACCAATCTCTTTCATGCATTTGAGAACTCAAACTAGAGGATTGTTTTTTCAAAAAGTCCAGTTCTATAAATAGCAACAACTGAGCACAAAAGGACGGACATTGGCGTGATTGTGCAGCTCTTTCTTCTTCAACATATAACTTGACATATAAATTATTTCGAAATTATTTAGAACATAAAAGACGGTTGCATTCAGAAACAGTACAAGAAAACGGGTTTAGAATACAGAGAGTTGATTAATTGACAATTAAAATGGACTTTTTAAATCCTTGATATCTTGGTTCTAAACACTAAGGAGGTACAAAACTCTTTGAAACTTAAATTATGACTAGTAATTAAAATTCTTAATGATTTGATCAGAACCATGGTAGTAATTCCACATAATCAATAACTCATTCTTTGTAAAAAACACATCACCTAAAAAACTCTAGAAAATGCTTAGTAACCTTTAAATTATATTGACAATCTTTAAATAGTAAACTCTTAATTAAGTTTTATTACTGAAGAGGCCAACCGTTATAAAACTTGTTATGAATGAACGAGGCCAGATTTCGGAAAGAGATGAAAAAGGCTCTCGTTTATTTAAAAAAAATAAACCAGAAGGAATGGAGGGTCCAAGATAAGCTTGAACCCCCTCACAAAAGCTCAAAATAACAACGTGTAAGGAATATGCTGGGTTGTCTCCTTTACAAGCCGATTCCTCTGCCTGCAGAACAGAAAGAACACCGCCTAACTGAAAACCCCTCTTTTTATAACACCCCTTGGCCCAGGATTGGTGGGATTTTGATCCTTGCACCAATTGGTGGAATTTCAGGGCTCCGATTGGCCCTTAACGGAGTTCATTCTGGGCCAATCGTTTCCTCAGGGCGTCGAATGATTGGTTGGTGTCTTTGTCCAATCATCCTTTGCCCTGGCCTGCCCATCTGCCCCCACCAAATCCTGGACCTCTTCCCCACTTACAACACACCCTCTTTTCCCGAAGCTAATAGAACTAAGTCCATAACAACTCCCCCCTCTAAAACTTTGAGCTTTTGCTTGCATCAAAACATTCAAGTTAGTCTTTTTGGCAGTCTTTAAACAGTTTCTTCCTCAACTGTATATAGTTGTCTCAGTCTTTGGTATCTCTTGTACATTTCTATGGCTGATTCAGTAGTTTCTGTCTCTGGGTTTGTTCCAGAGACAGAAACTACAAGAACTCCTTGTTCTTGTAGCAGTAACATGTTTTTAGTATTTTCATCTTTTCATCCGGTTTTAAGGCTGAGCTTGAGGGAGTTGATTATGATTCTCGTAACAACTTGGATGAGACATGAGACCATACAAGGAAGAAAAATAATACTTACCAGTGTACCACTTAAAATAATTAATACTTTCTTCCACCAATCACCCTTCAGGAGATTATCCCACCAATTTCCCCAATCAGTTTGAAGTAAAGGGGTCCATCTTTGGGCAGGGACATGGGCTAGCTTTCTGATGTTGGCCATTATATTTGTGATAACCTCACTTTGGTCATCTATTTCTATGCAGCATTTTGAGGAATTAAATTTGCCGCATAGTCCTCCTTGTTCGGCTGGGAGATAGTTTAAGGGTAGCCGGTTCTGATAAATCATGGTTCTCATTTGTCATGATTGAGCATTAAGGAGGTCTATTGTCAACATAGATTGGTTGGAGATAATCTCCAATAGAGCTTGTAATCTAATGATTCTGTTCAAGATATAAATTGGTGTTCTGTATCCCCATGATCCATCTTGGGCCCAGGTGGCCGGACCATAAGTAGCAATAATACTTTCTGGTGGCCATTCCTCTTCTCCTCATTGCTGAGTGCCCCTACTGAGATGTCTCTTCTCCTTCGAACTAATTCTTCATAAAGTGGCACTCCCAGGTGGTACCCTTCTATTCTGGGGAAGAGAAAGAAGGATGGTTTTATTATACCTAGGGTACAACTCCCAGCCCATCCTCTTGGCAGAACTACATATGCCATTTTTCCACACAGCCAATATAGACTTTTTGAGGCTCTCCAAAACTGGGGTTGTCTTTTTATTTGGTAGTTAGTTTTATTCCAAAATTTTGCAATTTGGGGTGCATCCCAGAATGGATTGGGCTGTCTTGTAGGACACTCATAAAATTTTTCTCTTTCTATATATGAGCATTTGGGTTGTTTAGACCTTGGCCAATATAAATGTGGACGCCTAGGGATCCACCATTGATGTGTGTTACTCAGGACTAAATAATTCTTGCAATGGATCTCACCCAAATATATGGTGTACTCTGATCTTTTTCTCCAAAGACACTCTTCCCCAATCATCTCAGATCTCGGGTTCCATACTTCCTCCTCAGGTCTGTTGTCTTTTTTATCCAAAAATCTTTTTTATCCAAAATCTTGAGTATATTTTGTGGACTCATAGGAATCCCTTCCAATGGCCAGATTTCAGCTATATGAGTGTCCCCACAAATCCAACAATGAGAGATGTTAAATTCATGGCTTATTTTCTCTGTTAGATCAAGGAACAGGTTTTTCCCTCCCAGGGTCCGTGTTTCTGGTCCCTTTTTAATCACCGCCTTTATTTTTCTTTTATTAAATCTGGTTCATAAGTCCTATGTTTCACTTTTTCTTTAGTAGGTTTTCTTTCAGAACAGATCCATTTCTCCTTCATAGGGCATTCCCCCAACAATTTTTGTTTGAAATTCCCTTTATTTTCAAATAGCCAATACGTTTTGCTGTCCTCCATGCAAGTTGTTATTGACAAAAAGTTGATACTAGTAGGACTCAGGTTAGTGTGGGTTCTAAGGACGGCAGTCAGAGATTCTCCTGCATATAAAGGATAATAACACTTTTCACACACTACTGTCCCTCCTTTATTGATGATCATAAGCAGTAGGATACATATAATGGGGGTCCGGTATAGGCCACTTTCCCAATCACGTCTCATCTCCCCTTCTCCTTGGATCAGCGACTCTTTGTGGCAAGAGTGTAACTTGATCTGGTCTTGCTCCCCGCTGCCCCACACTTCCTTCTTACTAACTTGATATCCTTGCCCGTTACTGTTGCAGGAGTTTACTTCCCTTTTGTATCAACTTGTTTCTTCTGTCTTTTAGGGTCAGATTGCTAGATGCGTGAGAGAATACTCTTTTTCTTGGATCATTGGATCTGTAACAAGAGATACTAAAGGTTACCATATATTTTTACAATTTACACTTTCCCCTTTTAAATATTAATTTCATTAATAAAATAATAATACCTTTCACTTAAACATTTTATATAACAATTCTTATATAAGAATTATAATAATTTTATAGTTTATAACTCATGTGTCTTCCTGTGAGGTGTCTGATGTCTTCTTTGATTTAGTTAAAATTGTTGACAGTCTTTTAGGTGCAGAAACTGGCCCTTTTACTCAGGTTATATGTGTCCATCCTCGTTCTTGGGTTCGTATGGCAGTCTCTGTGGTTAATAAAACTTGGAATGGACCTTCCCATTTTGGGATTAAAGGTTGTTCTTTCCAGGTTTTTGGTAATACCCAGTCACCAGGTTGGAATCTATGGATTTTGAAATCAATAGGAGTAGTCTGAGGAAGGTATCCTGCAGCCTTTCTCTGCAGCCACGGGAGCAAACCAGTCCCGGCTAGCTGCTCCCTAAGCTTGGCCGGAGGTGGCCACAAGATTTGCCACCCCCAGGTTCCCTTAGAGGATCCCAGGTGGTGGTGCCGTCTGTGGCATGGGTGGCACAGGCGAGAATGAGACAACGAGGAGTCCGAGGCAAAGGAAGTAAAGAGAGGACACTTGCGTGGCTGTCAAGGACGCTTTATTGCTCAATGGGTCCAGTGGCAAGTGCTAAGGGAGAAAGGCTCGGAATGGGTATGCTGTATCTTGTCTTGTGCGATTTTAAAACCTGCACTCTCAATTGCAGAAATTATCTTTGTGAGTACTGTGTTCTAATAAGGTTTAGGTTGGGGCACAGTTGAGGACGTCGTCAATATAATGGAAAATTATGGCTTCTGGAAACAGCTTCCTAACGGGTGGCAGGACACATGTGATGTACAATTAACACAACACAGGGCTATTTTTCTTTCCCTGTGGTAATGTTGTCCATTGGTATCTTTTGTAAGGTTCTGCGTGATTAGTGGTTGGCATAGAAAACACTAATCTGGGAGCATCTGCAGGATGCAGCGGGATTGTAAATAAACAGTCCTTGATGTCCAGGACTGCGAGCTGCCAATCACAGGGAATCGTGGAAGGAGCTGGAAGACGTGGTTGTAGAGGCTCCATATCATCAATAACTTAATTTTCTTTTCGTAAATCCTGGAGCAGGTGCCACTTATCTTTCCCTGGTTTTTTAATAAAAAAAAATGGGGGTGTTCCATGGACTCATTGGTGGTATTAAATGTCCCAGTGTCACCCGCTCTTCTACAAGTTCATTTCTTTTAATTTTTCAGATGGAAGGGGCCACTGGTCCACCCACACCAGAGTATGTGTTTTCCACTTGAGGGTGAGGTGGTCACTCTGCAGTGGCCCAGGCTAAAAATCCCAATGGGGTTTTGGAATGTCTAAACAGACATCCCACTAAGCTAAGACATCTTGCCCTAGCCGAGCGATGTTACCACTCACCACAGATGGTCTTACGGTTGCGATCTGACCTTCAGGTCCTTCCACACTTATCACATGCTTGTTCCTCATGGAGTTGACAGCTCCACTGATCCCAGAAATCATGCCACAAGAGGGCACCAACTCCCAGCTGCTAGGCCATTTGGTACTTGGAACAATGGTCACATCTGTGCTAGTGTCGGCCATTGTGTTCATCGCCACAGACGTGCCCTGGTACAAAATTACTTCTTAAAAAATTGGGTTTTCTCGACCCAGTTGTTGATAAAGATACATGTGAAAGTCTGTGGCATTTTATGAATAGTCAGGTCCAGTTAATATATACATTTGCGCAAAAGGTGATCCTTTATATAGAATATGGTAGCAACAGACAGAGACAGTTACCTTGTAGCTCACTGGAGTGCAGAGGTACCAGCTAGCTGCTCCCTTTGTGACTGGAGTGGGCCACAAGAATGGCCACTCCCAGGCTCTCTTCCCAAAACTCCTGGGTAATGGTGCTGTCAGCGGCGTGGGTGACACAGACGAGAGTGTGCTGCGAAATCCCAAAGCAAAGGAAGGAAAGAGGGGACACTTGTATGGGTACCAAGGAAACTTTACTCCCAGATGGGACCAGGGACAACTGACAAAGAAAAGGGGTCTGGGGAGGCACTTACGAAGGGAGTAGGTGTGATGGGAGGAGACATAAAGCAACCAATAAGCAAAGGTCAGGGGAGGAGTGTGAAACACAGTTGAACTTAGGAGGATTACACAGGGGAGGGAAGAAGCCCTGGAGGCAAATCATGTATCAGGTTAGGGATGACTGACACAGAAAATTCTTGAAATAAAGGGGGGTGGTTACAATGACAGGCAGGGGGAATGGGCAGAACCATAAGGGCAGAGAGGAACTTATAAGGGCATAAGGGGAGGAACAGAGGATCAATCACTTTGAGGGCCAAGCCACTGGCAAAAAAAACAGGTGGTAAACAACTTGAGGAGAAACCATTTTGAGGGGATTACACAGCGGGAACTGAGGATCGAACCATTTCTTGAACTAAACAGAAAAAACCTGTATTTTACAACAGAGCCAACAAAATTAATGAAAAAAAAAAAACCACACAACACCACATCACCTCATTTCCACGCTTGACCTCTACAACTTCTGGAAAGATGTTAAGTTCATAGGGAGTGTGGTGCAGATCAGCGAGGAGAAGAACAATGGCGGGCCAGTCATGATGGGGAGGACTCAAAAAACCTGCTGAAATTCTTACCAAATCTTCTTTGGGCAACATAATATGAATGGAGCTGTATAAAATTAGACAGGATTCCTGCTTCAAATTGTAGGTACATAGAAAGAACTGGAGTCCTTCTTCATGGTTCCAAGTCGAAGAAATGTACCATCCGGGTACTGGGTCTCCTGGATGGTCAGGAAACCTTGCGTATGCCGCTGGCCATTTGGTGTAACAGCGTGGGGTCACCTCGCGCTCTGCTGTCTGTTTCCCAGACGGTTAGGAGGCCTATTATTTCTGGGTGTCTTCAGAGAAGGTGTATAGTTAGTGCCTTTAAAAGGAAGATGCAGACAATTTATTTGAAAATGTCCTAATTCACCACAGTAGAAACATCTCGCTGTTTGGGCACTCACTAGGGCTTCTCCCACCCATTTACTCATGGCCATTGCTAGAGTGAATTAGAGCTATGAAGCCTTCATACAGGTTTCTACCATTTGCAGAACAGTGGGCTCTGCATCAGGTAGAAGTGACCTCAGAGTTTTTTTGGGTCTCTGTATTAGAATTAGAAAATGCCAGTTTCACAGCAGTTCTTCTTTTGCCCCCACTTTACTATTTGGGGGTCAATCACCTCTCGCAATCTATCAATAAGCTTTATAAATGACTTATCTGTACCTTGATGGATAGAAGAGAAATTCTGCAGAGGAGTCGTGCCATCTGAGATTTTGGTGAGCACTGCCTTCACCACGGCAGTGGCTTTAATATCCTCGAGTAAGTCAGGCGCCATTGAGGCCTGGTCTTCAGGCCTTGTGAACTCTCCTTCTCCGGCTAGCACTTCAATTGCCTTGTCACCAAGGATACCTTTTAGTTTATGTTTTTCAACAAGTTGCTGCAGTGACTTTTTCCATTGCAACTCCCAAAGCATTGTTGGTGAGAGTAAAGCAATCGTTATGTATCTCAGGTCATGTGGGATCAGTGTATGACGTACAAATGTTAAGTCTAGAATGCTTTTAAAGGAGGGGGATGCACGGCCATAGTCTTTTGTGGCTTTCCTCAGTTCTTTGACCTTGGTGTATGAAATCTGTTCCCACCTCCTTTTTCGACCACAAGCACTGGGGCAGTGAAGCAGTCTATCCCTTGTACCAAATCAAGATCCTCTTCCTTCAATGCTTCTTCCCTGATTTGCACCCAGCTCCTCCCCATCCTATAGCTGGGGCTGGGAACGCTGTTGTCATTCTCCTCATCAGAGGAGGTGGCAGGGTTAGCAGGGGTACAAAGCCTCTGGCTGACCAGTGGGACCTGGTGACTTGGGTCCCTTTGGGCCAAGATGGCCTGCTTCTGGTCAGCCCCACTTCTGGTTCCAGCAGGGTGGGAACTGGAGGGGATAGGAGAGGGAAAGGTGTGGCTGGATAAAATATTATTTTCCCTTGATGCTGGATATCAGGCCTGACCCACCCCTGAAGGCCAGTCCCACCCGCAGGAGGCCCATCTTTGGGAGGGGTGAGAGGAACGGAGGGGGAGGGTCCTGACGCTGGTACTTTCGGTGCATGGTGGAGGGAGGGACTGGATGCAGAGGCAGAGCACATCGCAGAGGAGGGAAACCGAGAGAAGTGGGGAAGAAGAAGGAATGCCCTTTTGTTCGACACTGCCATTTTGTACATTATCCCTGTCAATGTAAAATGTGTTGTCCAGTCCAGCATCAAGTTCTTTCATTTCAGTCACACAGCAATTACCGTTTTTCCTTTCCTTACAACTAAGGTTACATGAACAGGAATTTGAACCCAGGTCTGGGGTTTTTGAGGAGAGGTAATGGGTAAGACGCGAGTTGGGATGGCCAGTCCCAGTTCGAGGAAGGGACTGAGTGGGGCAGGAGGCAGCAGGGAGCAGGCGGCAACCCTGTGCTTGTGGGCAGGTTCTGGTACATGTCCCACCCACACGGGAAGGGGAATAGGAATGGGGGGGAGCAGGGGAAGGTAAACTGGGGTTCCCAACTCTCTCTTTTTCTTTTACTAACTTAAAATGGAATAAAACCCAATTTAATCTCCCCACTTTATAGTTTCCCTTCACTTGAATTTTGTATATACACTTTCCCACTCTTCCCCAAAACAAAACAGTGAAAACATCTTCCTGGGTAACCCCAGGAAAATGTCCAAACAGAAAACGAATAAAATCTTTAAGATCCCCTCTTTTAAAAGAAATGTTTCCCAGGATGAAGGTAGCTGTAACTTGGAGGTGAATCTCCCACTGGGTTGGAGACAGGTGGTTTCCCATCCTGCTGTACCAACCCCCTCTCTTTGCCTCATGAAGCCAAAAAATACAAAGCAAAAGGACAAGCCCAATGCAAGGTGCCTTTTTCTCAGCACAGACAGACCCACTCTGAAGGCATGGGCAAAAAAGAAGAAAGCTTCACAGGGGAGGTGAGACTCTGCCACTCCCCAGGATCCGCAAAGGCTTCCTCTTGGAGCTGCCTCAGCTGGGGTGCTGGGGGATGATGGCAGGCAAAGAGGAAACCGCTCCTTCTACAACGAAGTTGCTCGTCCTCTTTGAGCTGGCTCCCAAATGACATTTTAAATCTCAAAGAAAGTGACTCAGGGAGTCCTTCGTCAACAGGAGACGTTTGAAGGGATGTCAACTGTCCAGCTGTCCAGGGTCCCTGTTCGGGCACCAGCTGCAGGCTGCGCCGAGCCAGTCCTGATGGGGTGTCTGCAAATCCAAATGGGTTTCCATGGATGCTGCAGCCAATTCCCTTAGCCAACCTTCTGCCTGTGCCCAGATGTAGTAATGTGTTCTCACTAATGAGAGACAGGAGCGCTTGCTGTATCACAGTTCACCAGAGTTTCCTGCAGGACAATCTGAGGCTTCGGATGCCATGAAGAAGGGCAGGAAAGTCCAGGTAATAGCAGGAGGAAGTGTGAAGAAAGCAGGGTAACAGCCGCTGCAGAGGGAGTCAGGGACAGTGAATTAGAAGCTGCTCACTAGCAGCTGACCGGGAAGCCTGAGAGCTGTGGCAAGAGCCCCCCCCAGTGGGGGTGGATACAATGCATAAAAACTGGGGAGGGGTAGGAGGGGTCAGGATACAATCCAGCCTGTGGGAAGGTAGGGTAGGGGAAGAGTGGGGAGTGACAGGAACTGAGGAGGCCAATAACAAAGTTGAGGGTACAGAACTTTCCAGAAAGTGGGGATGACTGACACATGTTCATTTACTTGTGGGAGTGAGGGATCATGGGAAAGTGAGTCACCTTCTCACCCTGAGTTACACGTAGGAATCTTCCCATGACATCCCAGGAGTGCTGTTCCCAGCACTGACTCCCACAAAAGGGGACTGGCCTCCTATCCATAATATGGATAGTGACCTCTGCGGAAGGGGTGAGGCTGACGGTAAATTTGGGATCAGAAAAGAAGAGCCATAGCAGGAAAGTGGGCTCCAAGTCACATGGCCATCACCATCTTGGAAAGGGGGGCCTGGTACACTGCAGCTCCCTGACAAGCCCCCAACAGTATCTGACAGGGCACTTGGGATGGCGTGGCCAACGCCATCTCCAAGGGAGGACAGCAAAGGATTTTGGAAAGCCTGAGGGACAGAGAGTTTGGGGAGCTTCACAGAAGCCACAGGGGAGCCTCCAGGAAAGAGGCCTGAGAAAACTGGATTTTGATGATATGTGCAGATGTCAAACACCTCTTTAATAGTACTAAAATTTCTCCTATACTCATGAACGTGCAGCTGTTCGGTGGAAAACTTCTGCCCCATTCCTGTCTTTTCTACTCCCTCTGCCCTCAGAGGATGCCCTAGCCTTTTGGGGGAGCGCCCTGATTTGGAAAAGAGACAGAACAGAAAAGACATTTTCTTGATATATGGAGGATACCCTGTGGTCTCCACGAGCTTGGCCACCAGCTCTTAGAGACCAATCCCTCCCACTGGGGATCAACCCTGCTTTGGCTCACTTATCCTCAGAATGCTGGTTTCTGGCTCTTTCTGGCCACTCACCTTGAAGATCCCCTCAGATTGCTTTTGTGTGCCAGTTCCTCTCTTCTTATTAGGATGTGCTGACTCTGAAGTTGTTCTCCACAGCCAGGTTAGGAGCAAACTTCCTTGGTGAAACTGCGATAGACTGGGGACTTTCTCTTCCTTGGCTTGTCACTGCCAGGGACCTGGATGTTCCCGGTGCTTCAAGGCCCATGCCCAGACCCTTGGGCATGGCCACTGAAAGTCCCTGTCAGTCCCTGCTCATCCCAGTGTGAGCACCTTGCCCTGCAGCAATCCTCACAGTAGGACCATAGCTCAGTCAATTGAGCTGTCTGACAAGCTTTCTCTCTTTGCCCTTTGGGTAAGACCACCCCTGCGGAGAACACAATGGCAAGGATGAGAGAGTCATGGAGCCTTAAAGTCACCACTTGGCTCCTCTTAGAGTCCAGGGCAGAGCCTGAAATGTCGCTGATGTTCTTTTCCCTTCTTTCTCTTCAGAGAGGTGGTTGCACCCACAAATCTGCCCATTTGTTTTAAAAGACAAAGAGGGGAGGGCCTCATGTTGGGCACTATCGCCGGCCGAGGGCTGTGTGCAAACCACGAACAGGACGGGACTGCTGTGGAACGTGCCTTGAGCTGTTTTATTTTTCAGCATCAGTCTCATTACATGGTTATGACATGGGAATATAACATGGGATTTTATAGTGTCCCAGCTGTGCAACAACAGGGGTGTGACATACGCCCTGTGAACCCTGCAGATCCCACCTATCGGTGGTCTGGCACAGGAACAGAGAACAGCGATGCAGAATTTGGGGTAGAACAGGGATGATTTATTAAGTGGATGACAGCACTTCAGGCTCCCAGAGCCCAGGACCCCAAGACCCAGATTAGGGGGCATACAGAGGATTCTATATCACAACTCAGGAGGAGTGGTTTAGGGCCACTAACCAATGAGGGCATGACTAGGGAGGAGTCTGAGGCAGGACTAATAATCTACAAACCTATCAAGGAATACAGGGGAGGGGAATAATACAAAGAAATAAATGGGGCATTGAGAACTAAGAGATTGGCAGAGAAGGTTCTGGAGAAAAGGATAGGGATAGGGAGGATTGACAACTTGGGAGGGGAGGAGATTAGGGAGGAGATAGATGCATGGGAGCCAATAGGGAATCCATAGGGAGTGGCCAAGTGACAGAAGGATTGACATTTAACAGAACTGAATAACAATCAGGGTACAGGTCTAATTTTAGCACACTGGATACAGATGAAGAATTAACACCACTCTAAAAGGTGGGGGGAGGATAGGTCCAGAGAAGACCAACAGAATAAAGATGTCATAGTACAAAGGGATTAAAAACTCACTAATAAGACAGTAGGTAAGCTAAGAAAACCTAAAGAAAAACACACCTCAACATTTCACTCACTTCTTTCCCTGTTAACTTGTTATTTTCTTTCCGTTACTAGGTCAGATTGCTATTATGGTGGGAGAATGCTCTAGCTTATGGAGACTCCTGGTCACTGATTCTGTAATGAAAAATACCAGAAATTGCAATTAGTTCCATAAATGTTTTCACTTTACTACCTAAAAATTAAATAAGTGTTTTACTAACTTCACTAAATATCTAAATAGTAACACTCTTAATAAATATTACAAATGAATACTTGAATAACTTTTATCAATAAATAGCTTTAACACTAACAACTAGATTATAAACAGTGGATTTAGATGAGATATTAAATAACAAGTTAATAAATAAAAATGTTAGAACAACAATTTATAAAAATGAGAGGTGCTGCCTTTCTTATTCTTGGTCTTTCTTGTAGCTGCTTGAATGATGGTAGGATTTACTGTAGTCTATTCTGTGGGAGCGGAAACTGGACCTCTGACCCTGGTGACATGGGTCCACCCTTTTTCTTGTGTTCTTATGGCTGTTTCAGTATTTAACAAAACTTGGTACAGGCCTTCCCATCTGGGGGTCAATGGCTCTTCTTTCCATGATTTAATTAATACCCAGTCTCCTGTCTGATATTTGTAGATTTAAAATCAATAAGAGTACTTTGGGGAAGATATCAATTTCTTCTAAACTCCTCTAATGTTTTCATAATTGTTTTTAGGTATTTTCACACCCTTTTCTCCTTCTTTGTATGTCCCCATGAGATTTGGGGTGGTTAAAAATGGGAGTCCAAACATCAATTCCTAAGGGGAGATACCCATATCAGACCCTGGTTTTGCTCTTACTCTCATCAGGGCTATTGGGAGGCATTTTACCCAGTTCATTTTTGTTTCATCTACTAGCTTGGTAAGTATAATTTTCAGGATTCGGTTAGCTTGCTCTACTCTTCCTGAACTTTGGGGCCTCCAAGAGTATGCAACTTCCAAATCATACCAGGTGTTTCAATTACATTTTTTAAGATCCCAGCAGTAAAATGAGGCCCTCTATTTGAATCTATTATGTTTACTATGCCATATCACAGTATAATTTACTGTAGTAGTATTTTGCTAAAAGTTTCTGCAGTTGCTTTCACTGTTGGAAAACCCTCTATCCAAAGGGTATAATCTTCAATGATAACCGGTAATTATTTGAATCTCTGTACTGGAGGAAATTTGGTGAACTCGATCTGTATGCTTTAAATAGGTCTTTCAGCTAATTCTCTTCCTCCTATGGGTACATTCCTCATTATTTTATTATTTTCTGACAAGTCATGCAGTATTTTGTTATGGCCTTTGTTATTCCGAATAATCCAATACAGATAACACACATTCTTAAGAAATGATCACACAGCGCTTACGTTCCCCAATGCACAGGAGCATGCAGAATTTCTAAGATCTTCTGAGACAAATTCTTACTTAATACTTGCCTCCCATCAGGCATTATCCATTTTCCAAATACATCCCTTGTTGTATTGCACTAAATAGTTTATTTAGTTGCTGTTGCACTGGTGGCGGGTTCCCCCTCCCTCATCAGATGGTTTCCCCCTCACACATCCCCCCTGTTACACACACCTGGTCTGTCCCTCAGGTGCTTCGCCCCTCCCCAGTGGTATCCCATTGGCTCTGGTTCTCTCTCCCCCGCCCCTCACCCCCTAGGGTATAAAACCTCCTGTGTGAGAGCTCCAACCCCTCTTTTGTACCTGGGTGACCCATCACCTGTGTCCTGCCCCAAGCCAATAAACAGGATACTTGCACCCACGTGGAGAAGAGCGCCTCTCGTCTTTTACCTTTGTCTATGCGGATCCGTGTGGGCTAGAGTCTTATGCTAGCCGGATTTGGACTCATATAAGGCCCAGGAAAAACAAGGATTACCGCAATCCCTGACACCCCCTTGTTTTCGCAATTCTTCGTGCTCTTATTCTGTGAATATTGGAATTTCTTCTTCATCTAGTTCTCTTAGGTTTTCTACTTTAAATACCCGCTCGTCCTTTCCAAAAGCTGCCTCTTTGACTGTCTGATCACTAAGTTGTTTCCTTGTATTTCCATTGATGTCCCCCCCCTTTGATGTCCTTCAACATGTACTACTGTGACTTCTAATGGGTCTTTCAGCACTTTTAATACCTTCTTTATTAATTCTTCATGAATTGACATTTTACCTTCAGAATTTATAAACCTCCTTTCCTCCTAGATTTTACCAAAAGCGTGCACTATTCCAGAAGAACACTGGGATGAGTATAGATAGTTCCCTTGTTGTATCTTAGCCAGATTAAACCTCTTAATAGTGCATATAATTCACAGCACCAGGCCTACCATTTAGTTGGTAATTTTCCTTTTTACATTATTTTCATAGTTTTTCCATCTATGACTGCTCAGCCCAACATCCTTTTTCTTTCTACAACTCAAGAAGAGCTATTTACAAACTGCACTTCTCCTTCTAAAAAAGGTAGTTCTTGTAGATCTTCTCTTGCCCTAGTCTGCAGATGAATTAATTCTTCACAATAATGCTCAAGGTTGCCTTCTGACTTCCCATATAAAAATTGCATGCGATTCTACGGGGATTTTGTTGTTGTAAGTTCTATGTTATCAATACTAGTTATTAACACATTAATTAACACTACTTCATATTTGAGTAATCAACTGTCTGTAATCCATTGACTGACCTTTTTGCTTAATATCAGTTTTATATCGGGGGGGGGGGGGTATGTACTTTAATCTTGCCTCCAAAAGTCAATGTATAGCTTTCTTCAATCAGTCACAGTAGCGGCCACTGACTGGGCAGGTGGGCCAGCCTCTCACTACAGGATCTAGTAATTTTGATATGTAGGCAGTTGGCTTCCTCTCCCCGCACCACTTTTGTGCTAATATACAGTAAGCAATTCTTTAATCTACATTTACAAACAGTTCAAAGGGTCTTTCTAAATTAGGCAAACTTAAAACTGTAGTCTCTATCAATCTTTCCTTTAGGTCTATTGATTTCTTCTCATCTTCTTCAGTCCATTCCAAAGTTCTTGTCTCAGCTAATTTATCATATAAAATTTTACTAACTAAGCATGTCCGTCAATCCAGGATTTGCAGTACCTGACCAAACTCAAGAATCTTCTTACATCATGATTTGTCTTTGAGGAGGGCAAGGATAGGATTCCTTCAATTCTAGTCATTGCTAATTTCTTATAACCTTTCTCAATTAAATGTCCAAAATATTTCACTTCCTGCTCCACGAACTGGAGCTTTCTTTTTGACACTTTTAACCCCTTTTTTCCTAGAAAATTTAAAAGTTCTATGGTAGTTTCCCATACTGGTCCTTTTTGCTCCCCTGAAACTAATAAATCATCAATTTATTGTAAAATATGGGTTTTCTGTTTTGGTTCAAATTGCTCTAATAACCCTTCCAGTGCCTGTCCAAACAAATCCGGTGATTCGGTGAAATCTTAGGGCAATTGAGTCCATTGATATTGCTGTTTTCTCCCTATGTTCTCATCATACCATTCAAAGGCGAACCACCCCCAACTCTGCTTTGCTAATGGGACCACCCAGAACACATCTTTGAGATCTATCACACTAAACCATGAATGTTGTGGTGATACTTTATTTAACAAGGTGTCAGGGTTGGACACTACTGGATATCTAGCTAGTTTGCTTATTGACTTCTTTTAGATCCTACACTAATTGGTATGTACCGCCTGGCTTCTTGACTGGTAAAGTTGGTGTATTACAGGGTGACATGCACAGCCCTCGTACCCCATCTTGAATCAATTATTTTATTACAGGAGTTAATCCTTGTTTTCCTTCAGCTGAGATGGGATATTGATGGACTCAGATGGCTGTAGTTCTGGGTTTCATTTTTATCTCTATCAGTGGTATATCCAATACGCCCTGACCGCCCCCTTCTGTCCATACTAGGAGCTGTCCATGCTACCATCTTCCCTTCCTTCGGAACTGCCCCTATCCCCAGCTTTATTTGCAAATCTCAGCTGAGAAGGTTACATTTCAACTTAGGCATAAATAGTAAATCAACACATCCTTCTCTAGAATCTCCCCTCACTATTACTTGTTTAATTACAGGTATTCTGAATGGACGATTGTTTGCCCCCCTTACTTAACATGTTGTTCCACTACGTTTACTCACTTCCGGCATCTTAACATACCTATGAGCTCCTGTATCTACTACAAACTCAAATTCTTCTCTCTCAGGGCCTATTTCTAAATTTATCAAAGGCTCTCCTTTAAAATCTTTTACTGCTGAGGCACCTCTCAGGGGCCTGATTCGCCGCTGTCATGCCGCTTTTACTGTTCTCAGAGGGTTTCTTATACTTCTGCCTCAGGCAGTAAAGACTGTCCCAAGACAATGGTATTCCCTTTGGAGTGGTGAGGAGGAACCACTGAACTCCTCACCCTCGTCCCTCTCCTCTCAGCGCCTCTGAAATACCCCACCTCATGAGAGGGCAGCCCAAGGCTCTTTTCAGAAGAGAGCTGTGCCTCAACCATCGAACCAAGCCTCACAAACTCGTGTCATATGGACATTCATACTTCAGTCGTGCAGATGCACATGTGAACTGAGAGCTCTGGGACATATGCACTATTGTGCCTTGCAGTACCATTCCTGAAATACCTCGTCTGCTTCGAGGGAGTTGACATACCACTGCAGCAGAAAAACACCTCTGGATTCAACGGGCTGCAACAAAATCTTCCCCTGGGCTTTTCCTAGTGTGCAGCTCTGTCCAGTTTCCGGTCCGTAGGTTGCTCGCCATGTCCCTGTTCTCTCCCACTCCCTATCTTGCTGTCCCTCCAAAGCTTCAATAACGTCCATCCTGCCCCAGCTCAGACTTCGCTCTCACCTGCTCCCTCCTCCTGCTCATTCTGCCTCTCTTCCTCTTTCCCTGCTGCCCCTTCCCGCAGCTCTGCTCCCGTTCCCTGCCCCTCTTTTGCTTTCCTTGTCTCTTCATTCTGCTTGCTGTCTCTGTCTCTTCTGTCTCTATTTCTCGGCTCCGCTCCCTGTGCCCCGCTCGGCTCAGGGTCCCAGGCGAACGGCCCCGGAAGCCGTTCTCAGCAGCCGGGACACGGCGGGGAGCTCTGCCGTAGGGCACGACAGCAGCGAATCGGGCCCGGCAGAGACGCGTTGCCCCTGGGGCCGGAGCTGGGCCGCTCCGAGCCAGCGGGAACAGCTGGAGCCTCGGCCCGGGAAGCGGGGCCGGCACAGCCCCACAGCCCCGTGCCCGCCCCTCACGGCCCCGTGAGCAATGGCGGCAGCGGGGGCAAGGAGGCCGCGGGCTGCGGGCAGCGCTGCCTCCCTGCCGGGCCACACGAGGCAGGCGGCTTCAGCAGTACCACGGATGGTCTGGGGACACTGGTCCCACAGCTGGTGACGAGCAGCCGAGCATCACAATGTCACGGAGGGCGTTTAGGGAAAGACTGGGTGTATAGCCAGTTAAGGAACAAAGGGCAGTGTTCATCGTGCCTCCCATCGTGCACCAATAGAGGGCCTGTGAGAAACGGCTTCTTACTTTGAAAATTTAAAAAGGTTTATTAAATCTTAAAATACAACAGAGGACCCCATAAAGCATAGAATGCAGAACTGGGTAGTGCCTTCGTGGATAGCATGTGGCCAGTTCATTCTCAAGAAGGACTTTCAGTATTTTATCCGCCTGGGATTGCATCCGGCAGCTCTGGCCCCTCCCAAAGTCTGTCAGTCAGCTGTTCTTTGCCATTTCTCGATGGAAACTGCTTGCTTGTAACTTGATTGGAGGTCACGTGTTACCAGGCCGCACCCCCTAGGCAACAAGCTTTTCCATTCCCAGCTGCCCCAAGTAAGGGACAAGTGTGCACACATTCTTTTTACCTGTCCTAGACAACCCCAGCTGTCTTGATGGTCTCGGGGGGGGGCAAAGGGAACTATGGAGAGAACAGAGGGCGTCTAAACTACAATAACATAACTATACATCACTAAAGCTTTTCTTAATATCCACACAATAGTTATCTTTTAATTATGAAAAGCAATCATCTCATTATCCATCTGTAACAGGCCCGAGATGGCCTTCAGACTAAACGCCCAGGCAGCTGGGCAGTGAGCCTGGGTTCTGGCTAGGAGATGTCACCAAGACACCTTCTAGCCTGGTACAGCCCTCTGCTCATTATGTGCTGCAGCCTTCAAGGTGGGCAGTGATCTGTGCTTGCTTCCAGAGGATGGCATTGGCCGAGTTTTTGTAGCTTGTCAGCTGAAGGCTGCTTATGAACCTTGGAGTGCCACCACAAGGGTGGAAATCTGGCAGTGCCTCTGTGCTTGCAGCACTAAACCTCTGGGACTTAACTGGGGAAATTATACCAAAGGCACGCTGTAAGGCTTACCAAGACATAAGTATAGGGTGCCTGGCACACAGAAGTCATGAATATTTCTTTCCCAGAAGAGCTGCTCAGCTAAAAGGCCACCCCTTAACTGTTGTTTGCACCAACGGACACATTTGTGTGTGTCCCGTGGCAGTACCTCATGGAGTCAGAGAACAAGCACGAGGGACTTCATGGCCGCTGGATGACTGCTTGAGGGATCTGGGGCGTATGTGGTATTCACTTCTGCCCCTTGCAGTGACCAAGGCACAAGGAAGGTTCTAGAGGTGAATACCTGGCACCCTGGTGTTCCCAGCAGGAGTGTGGGGCTTTGACCGTGGGTTACCCTACAGGACACCAGGCCTGATGGTGGCACGTGGGCTACGTCTGCCTCAAAGGGAAAAAGGATCTTGGCTCAGGAGGTAGTGGAGCTCCTTAAGAGAGCTTGAAGTAGGATTGGAAATGGAAAGGGAATACACCAGGCTCACTTGGGAGAAGTGTGAGCACTGCACACTCATGTTTGCGTGACAGTGGAGGATGGAAGCAGTGCTGCCATCAAAGGTGATGAAACTGTAGCAGAAGTAATGGGAAAACCAAGTTTCTTGCCTGAATGCTGTCAGACAAAAATCCTACCATGGAAAGTCATTTGCATTTGGGTTTTTTTTAAGCTGCATGCAGTACAGGGTTTCTGATATGGGATTTTTGAGGAATAAGACATGAGTGCCTC